>NC_064761.1:25239103-25541795 GCF_011397635.1 Epinephelus fuscoguttatus | reverse complement strand
TGATCCAATGGAGTCCATTGGGCCCGTGTCAGATGACAGAAACATTTAACTGGAGCACTACTGAGAAATACACTTTGAACAAAAAAGACCTTGATAAAACCAGTTTGAAAACAAAAGGGACCTAAAACCCATCTGTATGTATAAACCTGATTTACACCAAATAATAAAATACATGAAAACAACACACCTGCTCATTGAGGTGTTCAGAGCAGGTGCGATGTTTAAAATAAAACAAGCCAACACTGCATATCATTAGTCTTAGCCGACAGAGTGCACTGAGGAGCAAACTCACATGAGGAATTGCTGAATTGCTGGTACTTCACAAATTTGCCACTTCCTTCAGTAGCTCACAGATGGCTCATGTGCTTCTGAGCGCTGGACTGTATCTACTGTACAGAGAATGATTAAGGGGAGAACTGACTCACTATTATTTCCTGAAAATAGAGACTTACAGCTATGTCAAGCCTTGCTGCCAGGTCATTTGGGCTTCTGGGAAATGAACAATAAACTCAATATAATAACACTCTAGAAGCCAGGGCACCCTTTCATTTAGTTTTGTGATTATGTAGGGGAAGAAATAAGCTCCTCTGATTATATTTGTCGGGGTACTTTTGCTTATTCACTACTTGTCATGGTGCTAACCTGTGCTGTATAAGAGCAGGTTGCACACTGACCAAACACATTCTGGTTCATACAACACAGCGGGTAAAGATTATCTCAGCCTCCATTTTTTTCCCTCCACCACTCAGTCAATTCTTTACATTACTATACTGTATGTGTATTGTGAACTATAATCACTTGATATTTTATAGTAAGTTTAAGGCATGTATTTCCTTATATTGCTTAAAGTGGCTGTATCTCAGTCCATGATTAGCATACCTCTCTCCACATCACTGATAACCTTTTTACTATGGCGGTGTTGGTAATGCCATGGTTCATGTAGAATGAACCTTTTGTTCCACTGCTGGCTGCAAACATTTTGTTTTGTCTTTCACTGGTGTCTTCACTGTTTCCCTTCAATGAAAATCCGAACTTGTTTTCTCAGTTAGAATTCCTAACATCATGGTCAGGTTATGCTCCAGGTCCAGGTTGATGATGTACTATCTAAAGTCTACAGAGAGCATTTGCTCAATTCACACTAAGTTCTAGAGTGGTGCAGAGATAATGTTTATTCAGGCCAACCTAGATGTTAAAATCACACCAGTTCCCTCTACAAAAAGCCAATGAGATTTTTCCACTGGATTTTGGATATTTGTAGAAAATAAACTCTGTGTCAGACAAGAATTTATGATATTAACACATTTGTTCAGCAATCATCTTTTCATTTACTCTTTATAAATGAACAGAATCATTTGCCAGAAGTAAAAAGCTAACATTAAGTTACAAACACACTACACTACGGTCGCATGACTTACGCTACCAGTACAACGAGGCTACAAAGCCCAGTTCAGACCAATGACTTGCGATGAAATGAAACCTTTTTAGAACATTGCAGAGAAAAGTTGCAGCGGTGTGACTGGCTAGACTGAGCTTGGCTCAAGCAGGCTGATGGTGTCACCTGCAACTCTGCTGGTCAAATCGCCGGCAGCTGATTTTAGAATGTAAAGTTTATCACCTGTTTCTACATCTCATCGGCTTGCAGTGAAGTCCTTTTGGTTAAGTCAAAATGACAGCAGACAGCGTGTGTGCTTGCTGCGGCAGGTGCTCTGTCCCCGCCCAGCCCTCTGTTTCAATCCTCACAGTACGCCAGTGTCGGACAGTGGGTCGCTGCTGCTGCTCACTGAATGTGCTCATGCCCCCTCACACACACACACACACACACACACACACACACACACTCATTGACTGAGAAATTAGTGCTTGTTATTCATATTCATATTATTATTATTCTGTAGTCTCATTTAACCCTTTGTTAGCAAATGCCTTTTTTAAGACATGTAAAAGTTTCAAAATTATGGGAACCACAGATCTTATTTGAGGCATCTGACCAAAACCCCATTCAAAAAGCAACAGACTTCCAGACAAGGGAGCCAAAAGTGCAAAAATGCTAACTCATTTCCAAGTTTTAGGACTCATTCCTGCAACACTCTGTTTCACAGCGTAAACATTAAAAATCTGAGTTGATGTAAAAGAGCACTATGAACTGCACAGGGCATTATTTGACCCCTCAATTACAGTTTTACAAGCGGTATATTAACATTAAGTGTCATGTTTACTCTGATTTTCCTTTCATTTCTGACCCTTCTCGTGGGTGTTACAAATGAGGCAACAGGGGTGTCTCTGGCCTTGACCACAACCATGAACACGATGGCTGAATACATACTGCATGAGGCTGCAACACTATAGTGGCAGAGGAAGGTCAGGTTGTAGAACATCAGAGTGAAGGGTCCAGATGGCAGCAGGGGAAAAAGCAGAGGATAAATAAGCTTTATTTTATAAAGAACAAACAGTAAACATGTACAGTGGCTATCTTGTGTTGCACAACTGTTTGAGTCATGTCAGCAAGGAAGGCGCATCCCCCACAGACTGATCTGAGGTTAATCAAGGGGCTTAGACCCTCAGAAATGTGATCCTTTGTTGTTGCAAGCTGTTTGGAATAACACGCGTCTTGTCTGGCATAACTTTCCTCTCGTTACATGCTCAACATTTCAGCTCCATTGTCAAGTTCAGGTCTAAATTAATGAACTTGTCAATCAAAAGGAGCAGCGGTCCATGCATGGAAGCTGTCTCTGATGTTTAATTTGCAGCTGTTTTAAATTGCTCTCGGTAGGAAAAGAAGCTAAAAAATGAAGGTAAAAGAACAGCAGGGAGACACAGATGAGTTGTTAAGTTCTGGAGCTGATGGCAAGGTGACACGAGTGACACCTATGTAGTATAATTGCAAATTCAAGACTTTAACTGTCCTATAGCTTTAATGATTAATAGGTGACAGCAGGTTGATTTACTTGTGTGTTGACTATAGTCATGGCCACTCACATGAAAGCCCGTTCTCTGTCCTTGTGGCTGACACGACCATAAAGAACCACATTGGGTTCTCCCAAAGGGAGCTGCAAGCTGTGGATGGACTTCACGTTAGAGCTTCAATCTCACTCCTGCATCGACAGACACGAGGAGTGATTTAAAAACTCCAGAGAAAGAATCAATCTTCCTCTGCTACGAAGAGTGGAAGTCAAAACAAAGCCTATCATCTAGTGCCGTGGTACCTGATAGAGGAGTCGTCTCCAGAGAATATAGCTATGAGGGCGAAAGAGGAAAGAGGAGCATGTTGAGAGAATGGTGAGAGGGTGCAAAGAGTGTTAACACAAGCTTGTGAATGTGAATAACATGACACTTACACAAGTGTTGCTATTAGTAAGATAAAAGTCAACAGAAATGCAACCCAAGAACAGCACTGATGGCTTATGGATTCCAGAAATGTGGATTATGTCTGAGATGTTATTAAATACTATAAATATTCATGATACCAGCCTCTAATTGTTTGCTGCTGAAAAGAGACATCACAAGTGACAAACTGCACATTTACTGACAGTTAAATTTGTCTTAAATCCTGATATCTTCTCCACACATGCCCTACATGTACTGTACCTCCAGTCAGACTGTGTAATTTGTGTATGCGCTCTATATTAGTAGCCCGAGTTACACAATATAAAAAAATGTTAATATATGCAGTTATAATGAGAAATGGGAGCGCATTATCCACTACTCAGAGTGCTCAACCAAGCACACTAGAAACCTCAGCAAAATCCTTGTGTTTTTCTTGCCAAATCGGATTCTCGTTAATGAAATGTTCAACTGCCAAAAAACATCTCATGTGAGTACTCCAACTGGGAGGGGCTCAAAGCTCTCGGTAATGAATACCACTGGCCACTTTTTAGACCAATGCCGTCGCTTCCTGAGTCGTTGCTGTCGGCAGTTCACAAGAGTCTTTTAGCCGAGTGGATACAGTGTCCGGTCTTCATACATATTAATGGGTAAAACATACATCCTCTAGTGTAGGAGTTGCTTCCAGAGTCAGGTCATGTACAGTGTTTCCTAAGTTGAAACTGACATGCTTTTTACATGCTCTGTGATCCAGTGTTAATGTTTTATGAGCAGTGTGCGATTCATGTTTCAACATGAGCCTGCAGCATCCACAGGGATTACATACACATCACTCCGATACTAGCTAGATGGTTTAGTATGAGTATCATGTTGAGGTCTGTCAGCCGGCTCGTTTTTTAATGATGCTCACCTCATTTCAGTTCATGTCACTGGGTGATGGTTTGCTTTGCATAGGATGGGTGATCTTGTTACAGTGTCCTCCTGACCCCCTGACCTTTGACCTACAGTGATATCTGGGCGACGGACTAAAGGTCTCTTTGAAATGTTCCTTTGTTGTTATCGTCTCAAAAATAAGACAACTATGGTTAAATGCAATAAAACCAAAGGATTGGACAGAGATGATCATCAAAAATGCTCAGGTGCAGCACACACTTCAATTTAGGTTATGGAAAGAGTATTTACTGTTGTAAGGATGAATAACGTTATGTGTATTAAGGGTTATCATGTCCACCTCATCAGAAATTGGGGAGGTATTAAGAGGAATATGAGATTTCTCTGTAACACTAACTTTTTAGCGCATTAGCTAACGTTAGCTTCGATAGCAAAACAAACTGGAGGAAACCGTTCAAGTGTCATCCTCCTTTGTAAGATTGGCACAGTAATCAACCACAAAGCTTCAGCAGTCCTGTCAAATCATCCATCCACTGAGTGAGAGCATACGGGTCGGCCAGTCTGGTCCCATTGGTCAGTGGTTACTTATTCAATATAACAGTTGCAGCCCCAGAGACATGAGCTAACATGGTGCATTTGTAAATTCAGTCTGACGCTCTACGCTAAAATGAGAGCCATGTTGGTCGAAGAAATGGAGCATTATATTCCTGTGTGAATTAACTAACGGTTAAGTAAATCACACATTCACGCTTCTCAGCACTCTGCTGCTCCGTCTTCCCAAACAGAGTGCTCAGAGTGCGCTCTGCCACTCTGAGAGTGCTGTGCTCTGGATAACTGAATGGTACCTTCTGACAGTACTACGAATTTACGAAGGGTCCAGTTTGTGCCTGAGTGCACTCTGATACTCAATGAGAATGAGTTTTTCTGAACACACCACTCGCATCATCTTCCTCCATTGTTTAAAACAAGCCAACAGAACTCACTAGCTACCGTTAGCTAATGTCTGTAGAGGATTGTTTTGCCTCCAGCTAAGCCCCGCCCACCAAAAGATATCATACTGTTTACTAACAGTTAAAGGGTCTTGTTAGCATTAGCTAGCTCATATGATTGCACAAGGATTCATGTGTAAAGGTTAGCCTATCATCAACATTGTGTACTTTAAATGTGTTCTCCTATGATTAGGTTGATTTATCTTTCCTAATGAATATGTTGTCAATATGTGGGATTTACGCTAATGTGTATTTTAAGACTTAAATTAATTATCAAACAATAATTTGGTGATGCCCCTGCAGTAACTCTGAGGCCAGGCTCCATACAGTATGATATGTCTGAAAGCTCCAGAGTGAGGGTGCCATGATACACTGGCATTACAGATTATTTAGATGTGCGGATAACAACTGAGCTGTGGCAGGTCGGTTTGTGTCACATGCTCATTTTCTACAGTATGAACATCACTACTGATTGATGTCGTCCAAAATAGTGAAATCATATTTGTGATTGTGTTGTAACTGTGATTATGATTAGAAAAATGATCACTGCCTTGTCATCTTATTTAAACAGCTTTATCATTTCATACGTGAGTTTTGATTCACATTGTGTATTGTATCAAAATCAAACACATAATGGAAAATTACTGTAAAGATTATAATAATGTCAACTATATCATATCACCCAGCCCTGCATTACTGTAGTGTTTCCCTAGTGAATTTATGTTGCTGTATTTGAGTTTTGCTGTGAAACATAAAGAATTCATTAAGACCAGTTAACATATCTCATCCTTTACGCCAGCTTGTTTATCTTGAGAAAATTCTGGCTGTGTTTAGTCTCACTGTCTGAAACTGAAGTTCAAAGTCATGCAAACCTCTCTCAGACACTGTGTGTGTGTGCCTCGCTGGCTGACAGCTTTTTATATGTTCTCCTGATGCACAGACACGATCCAGCTACACTTGGAATAGATGAATCTTATTTGCTCGAGTTGCTCTCCGTACAGAGTCTATGGCAATGTGAGCTCATAAATCTGCAATACTGGATTAAAACGTTGAACGCTACACATCATATAATTAATGGGGAATAATCAATAGAGGGTGATTAATATTGAAAAGTGATTGATGGAGAGATTATTGAAGACAGACAGTGAGGGCATTTGAAGTCTTATTTTGCACTCAGGACTGATGGAGGAGGGTCTCACGATCAGAGTGATCTTTGCATTCATTTGTCACTTTTAGTTCAGCTGAGCAGCTTTCAATCAGACAGTTTTCAGGGTCAGAAAACGACTGGAATCATTAATTTCCATTGAGGTGCATGCTGTTGAATTTCCTGGCAGATTTAGCGTGAAATTATATTTAAACCAATAGAGGAAAACACACATTAATATCAGATTTAACTGATGTCTTGTGTTTCTTTTATTACAGAGATTAACTGTTAATTCATGTAATTCCATTTTGATTAAACTAATCAAGTCAAGTTTGAGTCAGCCATGTGGTGACATTTTTAAATCTGTTAAACCTTTATGAGATCTGTGATGCAGGAAAGACTGAGACAGCACTGCAATTTGACTTTTTAATACTGCCATGTAGACGTTTCGGATGTCTTTTGTGTCTTTTTTGCAGTTTCAAAAACACTATACACAGGTGAGGTTAATTATAAGAGACAGCAACTGTGTAAAATGCAGGACATTCAAACCACGAAGAGATCTTATACCATACCAGACATCTAATCATGTTAATTCTCTTTCTGTTCTAAAATTAATAAAATTAAATTTGTCTGCTCACAAACATTTTAACTACTGTCCTCAGGTGTCCTGTTAAAATCCTCATTTCCGTTGATGCCTGAATCCAAAACAGTCGTTTTACAGTGACAATAAGGTATTTTCTGATTGGAGAGCAATTTATTTTTATACAATGGGTCTTATAATCCCCCGTTCTTCTTTTTTTAAATTAACAAACTGAGAATTATGTAATATTTTTTGTTTTAATTAAAGTGTTATGAGATTTTCAACACCAAACATTAGTGTGAGTTCAGATTTTTGAGTGGCGATGGCAGATGTCCAGGTGTTTGTGTGCACCAGACTCATAATGAACTGCACAGCACACTCCTCTGCTCTACAGTATGGGATGTCAGCTCTACTGGGACTGACTGACACTTTTTAAACAAAACTGCCTTTAAAAAAGGTCAAAATTGAGCTGCTGTACAACAGTGTCGGTTTGGCATGTGTGTCTTTTTGTTGTTTAATTATCTTAGAAACTATAAAGACGCATTTCTTCTCCTTTGAAAGAAAATCAATGAAGCAGTTTGAGAAGTTATTGGCCATTAAGACAGTCATCTGATTTATAATAAAGAAATAAAATGACAGATGTTCAACACTCCTAGAAGGGATATTTTTTTTTTTTTTTTTTTTTTTTACAATGTTGCTGTATGTGAGAATGTTTCTGCTTCCATTTTTTTTTCTTATAGCCTGAGGTCCAACTGACAACCATGTAGAGTAACATCAGCATGCATAAGCTCAAGGCTACTGTGTCCTGTGTGTGCTGCAGCCTTACATCTTTACAAATAATCTGCTCCAACACAGCTGTTCCCACAAGTCATTTCTTTGTAAGAGATGAACATGTGTAGGCCCACACTGCGTTCTATCCATGCACACGTATTCTGTAAATGTTCCAACTGCTCGACTGTAATTGCATGTGCAGTTTCTCCTAAGTGTTACAGACTTGAACAGTTGGGTACAAAATGCACATGTAGACCAATTAGGGCTGGGTGATATGGAGAAAATCAAATATAATGATATTTTTTTTTAACCAAAAACATCAACAAACCTCAACATCGATGCTGCGACAATATTGTAGGGTTCACTATTGGTGCTTTGACAAAATATTTACATAATGATTTTGATAAAACAATAGATTATAAGATATCTAACAAATTAATGCCCCTACTGATTTGGTTAGGTTTACAAAAAGAATCATGGTTGGGCGTTGTCACATCACATACTTGATGTTAAGTTACATACTTAGTGTAGTTACGGAAACATGGTGATGACGTACCTTAAAATAGCCTAAAATTGGTTTCACTTGCTTCACTACTCATTTAGTACATGATCAGTCTCTTGGGGGAAAGTCCTGTGCTTGTTTGACCCCTCCACCAACAGAAACCTGCCTTCTTAAGTGCAACACACACCGCTGCTGGCACAGTGCTGTGGCCGTCAAGGGCCGCCCCCCAACACACACCGGCAGCAGTGTGCAGCGGCACCGTCAACATGTATTTCCCACCCCAGCCCTCTAGGTTGCTGTACCTACACTAGTTGCCAACGGTTGCCAACTGCTAGTAACAGAAGAAGAAGAGGAAAAGCTTTGAGGCAACAACAACTTGAATTTCACAGGTGAGTTTCTTATCAAAGTCGTCTTATTAAAAATTTGAAACAAGCAGAGTTGATCCTAGACGAGACATACATAAAAGGCTCTCGCAGCGCCGCCATGAGCGCCAGCTGCGCTGGAAATAGAGCAGTGGGCTGAAGCAGAGCGGCGCGGCACGTCAGCCAGCGCCAGTGTGGGTTGGTTCATAGAATACAATGGAGGCAGGGGCGTTTTGACGCGCGGCATACGGCAGCGGTGTGTGTTGCACTTTATGCGATCATGGGCACGCTATACTACTTCCCTTTTTACTCCCAACAGGGCTTTCATCACGTGATCCCAGTCTTCATGATTATGTGGGTTATACACAACTTGCTGCTCATGATTACGTGGGTTATATATAAACTTGCATCATTTTGTGTAGGTATACATGCAAACAGTGCATGAGAACAGCCTGGGATATACTGTCAAAGTGGGTAAAGGCAAATAACAGCTGGAACAGTCTAGTAAGCTCAGAAAATGTCATTACTTGACTGTAATGTGGCCTTTAAAGCCAGGAAAAGACAACACTTATGATATTACAATATCAAAAATCTATGACAATACACACGCCTTTATCATGATATCGACATAGTATCGATATGCTGCCCCAACCTAACCGACCGTTGCTTAAAATTAGCTTAAAAGTTTAGACTTCATGATTAAAGAACATGTTTTCCTAAATTGTTTATCTTCAGACATGACGTTAGATAAATTGGCTGAACTGGAAACTACAGCCTTCACATGTTAGTACTATCTTAGACTAGAGACCTCTCTTTAGTGTACCTGTTTCTCTCCAGATGCATACTCAGATAGCATCCAGTATCCCACAACGCAAGACAGGATAAACAGATACAAATGGGTGGATGTTTATTTATTACTATCTTGATCTTTCGATATTTAATTAGTAAAGTTAATAGCTGATATTTGGGTATAGCTTCTTGTTGATTCAATAACTGTATACAGTCTCGACGGTAGGTACAGTACAGGCCAAAAGTTTGGACACACCTTCTCATTCAATGCGTTTTCTTTATTTTCATGACTATTTACATTGTAGATTCTCACTGAAGGCATCAAAACTATGAATGAACACATGTGGAGTTATGTACTTAACAAAAAAGGTGAAATAACTGAAAACATGTTTTATATTCTAGTTTCTTCAAAATAGCCACCCTTTGCTCTGATTACTGCTTTGCACACTCTTGGCATTCTCTCCATGAGCTTCAAGAGGTAGTCACCTGAAATGGTTTTCCAACAGTCTTGAAGGAGTTCCCAGAGGTGTTTAGCACTTGTTGGCCCCTTTGCCTTCACTCTGCGGTCCAGCTCACCCCAAACCATCTCAATTGGGTTCAGGTCCGGTGACTGTGGAGGCCAGGTCATCTGCCGCAGCACTCCATCACTCTCCTTCTTGGTCAAATAGCCCTTACACAGCCTGGAGGTATGTTTGGGGTCATTGTCCTGTTGAAAAATAAATGATCGTCCAACTAAACGCAAACCAGATGGGATGGCATGTCGCTGCAGGATGCTGTGGTAGCCATGCTGGTTCAGTGTGCCTTCAATTTTGAATAAATCCCCAACAGTGTCACCAGCAAAACACCCCCACACCATCACACCTCCTCCATGCTTCACAGTGGGAACCAGGCATGTGGAATCCATCCGTTCACCTTTTCTGCGTCTCACAAAGACACGGCGGTTGGAAACAAAGATCTCAAATTTGGACTCATCAGACCAAAGCACAGATTTCCACTGGTCTAATGTCCATTCCTTGTGTTTCTTGGCCCAAACAAATCTCTTCTGCTTGTTGCCTCTCCTTAGCAGTGGTTTCCTAGCAGCTATTTGACCATGAAGGCCTGATTCGCACAGTCTCCTCTTAACAGTTGTTCTAGAGATGGCTCTGCTGCTAGAACTCTGTGTGGCATTCATCTGGTCTCTGATCTGAGCTGCTGTTAACTTGCGATTTCTGAGGCTGGTGACTCGGATGAACTTATCCTCAGAAGCAGAGGTGACTCTTGGTCTTCCTTTCCTGGGTCGGTCCTCATGTGTGCCAGTTTCATTGTAGCGCTTGATGGTTTTTGCGACTCCACTTGGGGACACATTTAAAGTTTTTGCAATTTTCCGGACTGACTGACCTTCATTTCTTAAAGTAATGATGGCCACTCATTTTTCTTTAGTTAGCTGATTGGTTCTTGCCATAATATGAATTTTAACAGTTGTCCAATAGGGCTGTCGGCTGTGTATTAACCTGACTTCTGCACAACACAACTGATGGTCCCAACCACATTGATAAAGCAAGAAATTCCACTAATTAACCCTGATAAGGCACACCTGTGAAGTGGAAACCATTTCAGGTGACTACCTCTTGAAGCTCATGGAGAGAATGCCAAGAGTGTGCAAAGCAGTAATCAGAGCAAAGGGTGGCTATTTTGAAGAAACTAGAATATAAAACATGTTTTCAGTTATTTCAGCTTTTTTGTTAAGTACATAACTCCACATGTGTTCATTCATAGTTTTGATGCCTTCAGTGAGAATCTACAATGTAAATAGTCATGAAAATAAAGAAAACGCATTGAATGAGAAGGTGTGTCCAAACTTTTGGCCTGTACTGTATGTTAAAACAGAAAAATATGTATAAGAGCAGAGATTTTCTGATTAAAAAAGAATGTACATGTCATGCACATTTTAATACCCCTTTGCGTTCATACAACTTAAAGTATTTGGGATATTTCCAACATGATATATGTGATTCATTTTTGTATTCCCACTCTTTAAGATTCATCAGTTTTTAAGGTTTCATTGTACTGTGTACTTATCGAATTATTGATTGTTTTGAGATGTGTACCACTGTAGGTGAGTTGAATGGTTGACCACACCTGTCAGCATAGAGCTTAACAGCCTATAGTAAGGTGGGTGTGTGGTGTAGGCTGTGGTGGCCAATTTAAAACCTTTAGCCCGATCAAGACTTGACTTGATTACAATGGAAATGTTGTCCATTTAAATACATTTGTGACGTTTATGTGCAGATGTTATTCTCATCGTCAGTGCTGATTTCCAAAGAGTCTCACACCCACACATGATATCTGTAGGCCATGGCCCTGCAGGTTGAGCATGAAAACAGTGCAGCAGCAGACAGTGGTGTGCTAACACTGCTACACGTCCTGCTAATCACTGTATTGGCACCTCAGCTATGGCGACCAGTAGCTCAGGAAGTTTATTCTTAATGGTGTGAAGTCACAGGTAGGTTCGTGGGTGTTTGGGCTCTAACAGACTGGCACACACGAGCCTGATACCGTTGCACTGATTCCTATTTAAACCCTATTAGCTCAGCTGTCCTTGGGAGCGGCAGCCTGTAAACACCTCAGGGACACTTTTTCGCCATCTATCCCCATTATAAGGCATTACGGTCCTCTGCCTTTCCTTAAGTGTCACTTCATTTCTGTGAAAGCTCTGCCATGGCACATCCTCTCCATAATGAAGTATATTCAGTTGAGCTGAGATGAAATTAGGTTTACAGGGAGCCACAGTGGAATAATTATTTCCGTGTACGTTAATCTAATAGTGGACATTTACTGTAGATCTTGTTTGTTGATGTTTATGCAGTCTTGGTTAACAAACTGGGGGCTACATACAAGATAAACATCGTCGCATCAGCCTCAGAAAGTTGCTTGCTGTAGATAAAAGTTTAACATCTGTTAGTCATCATGTGCACAATACCAGTGTGTCAGTGTATTTTTGGTTTTAGATTCAGCCCTATGGGCTCTCTCAAGTGTGAGAGTGTGCATCCTCCTGACATTCACAGCTGAGCAAGGTTAAACAGTATTTTGACATAATCCTTCGTGTTTTTTAAGCTGCTGCATGGGATACCAAGATGTTTGGGTTACCATCTGAGGACAAAAGCTATAATTCAACAGACATAACTTGTGTCCGAACGTCACACCCCTCCTTAATCTAACAAATCATTACTGTATGTAACGCAGATGGTTAGAGGGGGCTAATCTTAACCTTTTCTCAGTGCTTCTATATCAGTAAGAATTGTGAAGGTGCTTACATTTTTTAAATTCTGCCACTTAATGAAAGAGTTATTTATACTTTAATGGTGACTCAACCCCCAAATTAATCAAATAAGTTACTGAAATAAATGAATCATGGTACGGTCAGCTAAATGTCAAAGAAAGCTCATAACAATAACATACGTCACTATGCCTCTCATGAGATATTCATTATAGTGAGAATATGATCAGTCAGGTTTATGTGACACCATATTGGATTCAATCAAAGCAAGAATAAAAAATGAAAGATTTATTGTACTATTTTAATTCAAGCTGCTGTATGTGGTAACAGAAAGGGCAAAAACAGCTGTGGGTCAGCTTTTTTAATACTTCCTTATGACCCCCTAACCAATTCTGGTTGTCTTGTAGACTAATCTCACCTATGTGACACCTGAAAAAGCTAACGCAAACACTAGAAAAAGTATTTGTCTTGGGTCTGATTGGCAGCAGGAGCCTGACATGCCCTCCAGTAGTTAAATGCTGCAGGTGCAGAAATGCGGCCACAGGGTGGCTTTCAGCAAATCGGCTGAAACCTCTTTTGTTGACTGAGGGATTTAAAGCGTCACCAAAGCTTAAATCCATACAGACTTGTCTGTCACAGTACTATGAGAGACATTCCTGACAGGCAAACACTTTAAAACAGATCACCAGCTGAGCACTGCTGTCCAAGCAATCTGTGGGTGAAAATCTGTGCAAATGAAATAAGCTGATTCACTTTAAAAGGACTGGAGAGTTGAAAGCGAAGAGGATGCAGAAGTGATTGTAGCGCTTTTGGTCAAGTACATTACATTCATTTATTCTAAATCTTTTTCTTTGAATCAAAGTGGCAACCATATAACGTAATCTCACTTTTTGAGTGGATCAGCCATTTAATACAATTTGAGTTCAACATCAAATACAGAGTCACACAATCTTTTATGTAATGGCTGTCTGTTTATTTTGCAGAATCTGTGTCAGCTAATGTTGAATTCAATTTTTTCCCTTATTCCAAAGAAGACAATACTCCTAAGTTGTTTGCATGGCTAATGAAAATTAGTATTCTACTAATACTCCCCTTTACTTACAGCTACAGATATTTTGATTAATGTGTGCACACATGCCATTTATCACGTAAAACATGGAAAGGTGTAAGAGCTGGAGCTGCTTGTGCCGTTTTGCTTTTTGCATCAAAATAGGATTTTTAAAAAAAACTCTCCATCCCTGGCAGCATGGTTTGACCCTGCAAACACAGCCTCCATTTTCATTCCTTCAACCACCTCCTTGAAAACGTTGGTGTTGTGATATTTGCATATATCCAAAAATCTGTTGATATCCAAGTCTTTCATAATGTTAAAAAGTAGTTTCTACCCAACAGCCTTGCAAACTGTTGATGAGTTGGTTTGTGTACAACACATCCAGGACAACACACAGAGCTAAACCTAAACAGGCAAGAGGCCATGTCTCCCAGACTGCAGTAAAAACCCCATTGAGACACATATATCAAATGCGCTGTATACATGCTTAAAGAATGCTTGGTGGATTTTGTTAGCTTTGGCCAAAGTCAGGTTAGTCGTTTTCCCCTCTTTCTGGTGTTTGTGCTAAGCTAAGCTAGCTGCTGACTCAAGATTCAGATTTACGGTACAGACACAGTCATTTCACTTGTTTTTATATATTTTATTTGTTGTGTTATTTGTAATTTGCTTATGTCTTTTATGCACAGCCCATTGAGGCATTTTTTGTGATTTTGAGCTATAATAAATTTTGACTTGACTTGAAGGTGGTATTGACCTAATTATCAGCAAGAAAGTGAGTATGTTTATTTGCCAGAGTGATAAATAACTCAATACAGAAATTAAGCAAACTATTTAGTATTTTGACTCTGCTGTTGTCAGTGTAAACCCCAATGTTTCACTTGCTTGATTGTTTCTAGAAAATAATCCAAATGAAAATAATTTACTAACTTTGACTGCCTGTAGCACTGTGATAATTATTTTACATTATGCTGCATTAGATGACATTAAATGCACACAAGAGACAATTAAAAACTGACAACTTGGCTGCAGCCTCCGATGCCTCTAATTAGTTCTGTAGCCTGAACTGCACTTTTGTTATGAAGGAAATAAGGTAACTGTGGAATCAAAAAACTGATTGGAGGTGAGAAATAAATCTACCATGCTGTTTTTCAGGGTCATAATTATGTTCACATTAGAATAATTGCAATTCAATAAGATAATTTGGCCGTGAGCACAAAAGAACATTGCGTCACCAACCAAAAACGTGTCTGTGATCCTGAATGTGCCTTTAAACAGTTTTAGGCCTTGAGAGTTAGATCATGTCTACTGCTCAGACATCTTTATTTGGCTGGCAATGACTTAATGTCACATTTTTCAAGTCTTTATAAACCACTCTGGGTACATGAGAGGGTACAAAATGTATCCTCAGGAGACATGACTTGGTGTAGAGGGCAGTCATTTGTACCGGAACGTAAATTTCCCGTGGCAGTTATCCTGGACGTGATTTGTGTTAGTCATCATAAACAAAAAAAAAGCTTGTCTTTGACGTGACACTGCTGCAAAGACTATACAGCGGGCCAATAGTTTTGGACAGTGATGTATGAGTAACTGTAAGCACACATAATTCTTCAAATTATTTTTCAAGAACACATCAGGTTGCAGTTTTCAGTGATGTATTAGGTGTGCTGCCAACAAACCCCATTCATTATAAGAAGCAATATCCATAAAGTGTATGAAAGCCAATAAACAGTGGCAGAAAATGACACACTGGGAGGAATCCTCCTCGTGAGCTGGTTCAGTTGAAATGCCAGCAATAAAACTGAAGACCCAGGGTAACATTTAAAGGTTTTAGCCTAGCTTATACGGACTATTAGCACTATTGGAAGTCAGTTATTGGCTTTAATATCTGGGGTGTTCAGGATCCTATAACACACTGAGCCTCAGCACCAGGGTGAGCCGCCCACAGTGTGTGCAAAAGTATGCGTGTGTCCATTGTGATTATACGTGTCTGACTCCGCATAATTAAAAGTTTCCATGCAAATGCGTGTAAAGGGAAGCACTACGGATTATAATTTAGTGACAGCAGAAATGATGCAATGACTTTTTTTGGTGCCTGTTTGTGTCTCCAAACAAACCTCCTTGCCTCAGAGTAAATACAAGGGCACAGCTGAAGTTGTGGTTAAGGAGATCTGGTGGCACATTGCAATTGTGGTGCTTGATTTGTTGTAAAATTGTACTTTCTTTTGTCCGTGCTCACTGAGTGGCCATAATTGCAGCTCTGAACAAGCTGTGCCTGACCTTTTCAGCAGGTAACCCCCTAAAACAAAGTCTACTTAGAATCCTTTTGCCACTGGTTGCATCTGTCTACCAGTTGTGACCAGTTTGAATCATTTTTAAAAGGCCTGAAATGCCTAAAATGATCTAATAATTAAAGTGTAGAGAAAATTAACATATATTTGTCAGTAACAGAATGTCTTTTTGGATGTCCTACTTTGTTAATTATCTCCCAACTTTTCTTATTTGACTTCCTCAACCTGGGTGCTCCATTATCATTTGTAGGGCTGTACCTGTACTCAGAATTCTATCAGTTAAGTTGGATTTGGTTGTTCAATACAAAGACTCAACTATTTGTTCCTTTTTATCCATACAGAGTTTCAGAGTTTAAACACAACTTCGTTCAGCAGGACAGTCAGGTGCAGCTACGTTCACATAATATAGTAAACAGGCCGAGTAAGGGTAACACTTTTACTTGAAGGTATCTACATAAAAGTGACATGACACTGTCATAACTATGACATGACACGGTCATGAACCTGCCATCAACATTATTTACATGTCATAAACGTTTATGACTGCTGTCATTAAGTGTCATTCGGTTTTTATAATGACAAGTTGACATTGTTTGGGTTCTTTTGATTATGACAACTTAACATTAATCAAAGTGACATTACCAGAAGATGTCTTTGTCATAACAACTTGACATTAACAAGAAATGCACCTCTTTTTGTGTTAATGACAAGTTGACATAATGATTGATACAAAGACATCTTCTGGTAATGTCATACGGAATTCAGTCAGAACCTTTTTAGTCAAAGAAAATTTTATTTCTATTTGCAGTGTTATATTTGGCAGTATGGCTCTATTTTTGAGGCCTCTCTGCCTTTCCTAGGCCTATGTGGAAAGCCTAAGGTGGAGAGAGCACACCTCTCTGCCCCTCCATGCGCAAACAAGGAAAGCCTGAGGCAGAGAAAGCAAACCTCTCTGCCCTTCCATGTGCCTACATGGAACGCCTAAGGCAGGGGGAGCAGCAGCAAAGACCCCCTGGAAACAGAACAGAGCCAGCATCAATGACAAATAGAGATGACATTGATAAGTCAGACACAACATGAAAAGGAGGGGCTGGGGTGGAGGTTGGTTGCAAAATGGTTTGCAGAGGAAGCAGCAACAGTAGGCAGATTACATCAGTTTAAATAGGGCACCCTGAATGAGATTTGCCAAGTGATTGCATAGAATTAAATCATGTGATCTATCAGCTGACTCCCTTCCATCAATCAGCTGCTCCATCAGCTGATGTAGCTGAAATGTGAGCTGAGCTTGACATCGTGTCCTGCCTGAAGTAATGCTATGCTTAATTTGTGTGATGCGTTACTGAAGCTCTCCCAACTCAACCACTCTTTTGCAGCTGCTTTTGCACCTCTGGCCACCAAAATTTCAACTGCAACCTCCCCTCCCCATATCTGTGTGAGTGATTGCACTTGCACCCAGGTTCAGTAATTAGCAAGCTGGAGTGCATATAGAGTTCTGCTCGGCAGCCTGAACTTTGGCTTGTGTTGAGGGGCCCATTCCCTGTACCGAGGATCTATAATCTATTATCATGATTTATTTAAACAAGCTGCCTGTGTCCCAGTCAGCATACTGCAGTCCACATTATGTTTGCCATTGTTTATCAGCTCTCTGTAGCCATTAGCATGCCACATATTTTCCTCTCAAAGGCTTGCAGAATATGTGCTCGTCCCTGACTGTGATCAATTTTCCATCTGCAGACAGGCATCCCAGCTATTGTTTGTGGCATTTCTCTGAAGCCAAAGCGAACTATGCCAGAGGTTAGAGGCTAAAGGTCTGCCAGGAGCGCTGAGAGGCGCATCAAAAACCGCACTGGATTATCACAACCAGCTGATACTGAAGCATGTGGTCCAACCTGCTGAGCAGATTCTGCTCCAGGTCCTGATCTGTCCTCTCAATGCAGTGGGGAATTTATGTTATTCAGCATTCATCCCTGAATTTTGATATTGCATGTGAGATGAGATAAACAAATATCTATTCCCGTGATGTATTTTTTTCCAGATGTGTCTTTTTATTCCACTTTTTTTTTACCTGTCTTGAACCAGCGCTTTAAATAGGTGGCTATTCTCCCCTCTTGCTCTGAAATAGATCTTGTAGGGAAGTCTCTCCTGTTACATAAGCTAGGATCTAATGTCACCAGTTTAACACCATAAAACGGATCAACAGAAAGGTGCCCTGGTTTTTAGCAGTACGTATTCCCTCATGAAAACCATCTTGAACTATGAAGAATAGGGCTGATGTACAGTCCAGCTTGTATTAAATAAGTGCCTTATATTACCAGAAATACATCTTGAACCACTACTTTTATTTAACAGACATTGACAAAACAACTTAAAGTAGGGATTCCTTTAGACCAGAGCAGATACAACATATAGCTTCACCCTTCATACCAAAAGTAGCTTACACTATAACACCTTCCATCTGCACTCTTAACACGTGTCAACATCTGAAAGTGATGGTATCATGCCTAGTGACCCTTTTGACCACTAACCTTGAGTTCAGACATCTAAAAAGGTTTGGTACAGACAACTCCTGACAGGTCAAAACTCTTATCTTGCCTGCAAACATATACAGTATTTAATCTCCACAGAAGTTTAGTGACAAACTTCATTTTCTTGTGTAGAAGCAATGACACATGAAATTTAGTATAGATTATTTTATTTCTGTCTTGTGATCGCAACAAAAGATGGTGCAGTACAGCCAGCCTGCATTAAAAATGTAATTTTACTCATCATTAATCAGAGCCACCATGCCTCCATTGTTTGGGATGCATTGCCCTGTAATTTTACACCTGTTCAGTTCATTAATACTGTTGACGAGGGATGTCAGTTTTGATTAATTTTCCTTTTTACAGCGCGACACCCATTAACATGTGACTAACTCATTCATTTTCAAGGAAAACAGGAAAAAAAGAAGCAAAACCACATGAAATACAAGAGGCCTTTTCTTTAAGTCCAGTGCTCCAATGACTTCAGCAGAGCATTTCAAAGTGCTAATTATGTAAAGATGTGAAATTTTAATGTTCTGTGATGTAAATGTTTTCAGGGGTTAAAGTAAGAAAAAAAAATGTGCCTGAAATGTGCGCGGAAGATTTGTGTACCTGAAATCTGAAATCTTTCCCGTAGCAGGGGGCTTGGTGTTGCGGTCACAAAACGAAGAAATAGAAATGTATGTGTTGCAAAGGAACGTGTTTATTATCAAAACGAACAAAAAGATTATGGCTTTAGTAGTTACTTTTCAGATTAAACTTTTATAGCATAATGAGTTTATAAAACACTGTGGCCATCCCAGGTTTTCCTCCTCTACATTTCAACCCAAAAAATCCATTTAACATTTTGTGTGTTATTGTGTGTGTTATGTTAGCACCACTAGCCATATTGGCACTACTAATGGTGCTAACGGCGCTAACAGTATTTAACAATGCTAAAAGGAGTTTGCAGATCAAAACTGAGCTTACTCACTAGGGTGACTTACAAATGAGCGATGCTGCTAGCGAGCTCCCACTCGATCTGGCTGGTGCACAGTGTAGAGCGGCCAAGGCTAGCACTATGTTTCCGCATGTTAATGCAGATGGCCAGCGTTCTGTCTCCCACCAGATTCAGGTGGTGCACAGTGCAGTAATCTGAAGGGTAGCAAAAAACCTATAGACTGACTTGCCTGACTAGTCAAAAATATTCTCAGCGATTAATCAACAATAGTTTTCCACTGTAAATGGGCAGAAAACTGAGAATATGGCTAATGCTGCATTCACACTACAAGCAACACAGCATCATAGCTACATTATCGCTGCAGTTGGAAGTGTTGTTCAAGCACACATTAACATAGTTAAGTCGCCACAGGCTTGTTTGTGTGTGCTACCTGCCACAAACCACCACTGCAATGCACAGAAAGCTAGCATAGCATCAGCTAAATAAGCTAAAATAACAGCGCCACAGCTAGAAACAAACCATATGATTGGTTGATGCCTCAACGTGTCATTAGGCCAGCTTTGCTTTTGTTTGTAATGCCACATGGCCGTCAACAGCAACAAGTGTCAGGTGTCAGTTTGTAGCTTCATGTCAACGGCTTCCATTGAAAATGAAGTGTAGTCTGTTGCTGTGCTGCTCGCGGCATTAGTAATAATATACTAGTAGTGAAAGTGCCACAGCCTGGTGCAATATAAGCTTACACAAAAACCTGCTATTCATGTTACACTTTCTGTGTAAACTATTTCATGGGGATATCACAGCTCATTAGATTTGCTCACAAACAGTCCCACACTGGAGACGCAGGGTTGAATGCAGGTAGTCTTTGATGAAGGGGATACCAGATCCTTTTTAAAACCAGGTCATGAGCAGAGTTGTGACCTGTGTCAGATGTGACACCTACTGTATGCCCAAATGACAAAAAGCCACCTCTTTAAATGACAGACGAAGCCAACAATGTGTCATATTCCATGACTGAAAAGGGCTTCACTCTGCAAAATAATGTTCTGGGCTTTTAAGTACATCGACTGAGAAGTTCACCAGTAGCTGTGCCAAATTTTGCCAGTGGAAATAATAAAGAAAAACTGAGGACCGCTTTTAAATTTGCTGATGAATAGAAAAACCCAGGCCTGTTAACTTTGACAGCAAATGCCCAAAACATTCTGTTAGCATTTTTAAAGCAGTCCTCCGAATGGTCAAAACAGGCCATCATTAGCTCCCAAGCTCAATGATTCATCTCTCTTATTTCTGTAGACAGGGACTTTGAAAATAGCAACTTAGACAGGAAACAGAAAGCAATGAGATGCCACGCTGACTCCTTCACCCAACAAGGTCACTGCTTCAGCATGAAAGCAAAACTGCAATTTTTCATAATGACCATTTTCAAGTAATGATGCTTTCCCCCAGAAGAGAAAACTCGCTTCGTGTGGAATGAACTCACTACCACGGACTCGTGTGAAAATTGCAAAGCTTTTCAAACCTACCAATGAGAACACCTACATTACTTCTCAGTAAATGTATTAGTCTGCAGTGATGTACACACTGTGGTGGCTGGGAAATTGTAAATAGATTTTCTGAGCCTTGAGATAAACGGCAACATTTATGTCCTCTGCCACCGACAGCACCTAATGATTTGATTAAACTGTTCGCATAATGCTGCAGTCAATCTCATGTGCTGTGGATAATTTGTTTTTTTGATTTTATCTTCCACAACAACAGCTCCACAGTGACCAAATTTTTAATCAGATGCTGCTGTATTACATCAGGAAACTAATAATGAAATGTGTTACAGTCATTTTATTCAGCTCACACACTGAAATCAGATGTTCTTAAACAAAAAAAAAATTAATAATTCATATTTCCCTCCTTGGCAGCCTGCATGATTGGAAATAAAAAGCCTTCATTCTCCTTATTTTCAACACATAAATCATCTTATTGTGAGGAAAACAAAGTTGTAAAATAAGAAAACACACACAAAGGCTATGAAGTTCCTCGATTACTGTCCGCTGTAGTGCGCTGCCAAATATATCAATAATCATTCCGAGAAAAAAAAGAGCCAGTTTAGCAAAAGTTGACACAAAACAACACAGAAGGCCAGCCAAGACTGTAAGCCAATACAAACTGACTGTGTGCCTGGTGGAAGATATCCTCGACACTGTTGGCTCACACAACACCTGCACATACGGCACAGAGAGAACATTCAGCACTTTTCAAATAGCATCATTTGCCATTCATTCAGAAAAACAACTAAAAACAAATGTTCAGAGCTTTTCTAAGCCGTGTGAATACTGCTTTGCTGCTGGTGTTGTCTTGGCAAAGGATGTTGTTCATTTACGCAGAGTGAGGCGAAGCTAGAGAGTGGGCGCAGGTGGCTTTTGGGACTTTATTAGGAGCATTAGGCTTTCAAGGGAACTCTCCCTCATGGCAAGGCAAATGCATTTTGTGACATGATCAGCTGAGGAAATCAGTGGAAAAATGCCTGATTCATTTTTCTGGCAAGTGGAAACATGAAAAGCCCTAATAAGATCCAGCTAAAAGGCTTCCAGTGTGCTTCGTGTGCAGTCTGAACAGGCAGCTTCACTGAGTCTACAGAATGTAGAAACTGTGTGTGACGAACAGCAGTTTGGTCTCTCTCTGGTCAACAAATTTAATTGCCGGAGGATGAGCTCTTCTCCGAGATGAAATGTGTAGTCTCCTGTGACGATTATAATTCTACTACATCTGTGTGTCATAAAATGATTAATAGCATACAATATAATCTATCGTCTGTCTGTGGGTGAAATGTGAAGTGAATGAATGTCTGAGGCCGACGGCCATAAAGTCAGGGTGAAACGGATGACAATAGGCTGGCAAAATCAATTTGACATCTCATGTAATCAATTTTTTACTGTTATGTAATGTGGCCCTGGCAATTATCAGACAAGCTCTACACACTTGTCTTACTATGGGGGGCTGTGGGTGGCAGACGAATGGTGGGACAGTTTATGTGTGTGACAGGGTAAGTTTTGGTAGAGTGAAGGTGACATTTCAGTCTATATACCTGTTTATACTGAGATCATATCACTACTGTTGACTTAAAACCTTGTACAGTAGAGCAGCAGTTCTCAAGTGGGTAATAATATTGATAATGAAGCTGCTTTGAACAAGCACAAGTTTTATGGGCATCTAATTATTACTGACAGTAAGTAGGTTCGTTATATTATGATGGAGTAATGCTACACAAATATGGGACAAACAACATGGTTTCAGCTCACAAAATAATCCTATTTTTGTCGAGAAAGAAGCAGCCAGTCTTCGGCACAAATATACTTTACCTAAATCACAAATTATAGCTGCCAGGTGTGCAAAAAACCATCCCTTTGTCACCAATTCCCAAAAAATACATTTCAGTTTCAAGTATGGTCAATGAAAGTGATCATCGTAAACTTAAAGGTGCCCTGTGGTGTTTTCTTGTAAACAAAACAATGTTTACAGTCAGATTTACTCATGAAAATGCACACTTTGGCGTCACTGTTTGAATCAAGTTTACTTGCTAGCAACCTTCTTTCTCACTGTTTTTGCTGACACATTATAACCTGTCTTGGCACGCTACAGCCATCTGTAGGTCAGTGGAGGAATTTGTATAGCATCACTCACGTTGCTACAAGTGGTCAGAAACTTCCAGCCCATTCTCCTTCCTTGGGCATCAAATACAGAGGCTTTGTCACACTTGTCTTGTATGACAGTGACACCAAGGACTGCCTTTGGTATCTTTATAAGTAGGGATAGAGCGATATGGATTTTTTAGGGCCGATGCTGATACTGATTTTTTTTCCATCACCCTTAGCCGATGACCGATTATGGACTGCCAATTTTCTTGAGCCGAAATTTGGGGCCGATACTGTTTAACAGTTAGAAGCTTTGAAAGTTTAAAACTTACCGTTGTCCTGAAGCAGCTTCCAGGGCTGCTTTCACCACTCTACCAGTGGGGGAGGGGTAACGCTGCATGTGCGCTGCAGGGTCTTCCGGCAGCACAGAGCTGCCCGTGAATGCCTGTCTGTAAATCATGCCAGGGAAAAATAAATCCGCGAACCCACGCGCATATCGGCCAATGCCGATACAAGTAAAAAACTCAAATATCGGCCCGATATATCGGCCAGCCGATGTATCGGTCTATCCTTATTTATAAGACACTAAGCTTTCAACTAACTCCAGTGTAAATCCATCCATGGAAATACTTGACGCTGAGAGTAAATATGGTAGTATAAAGACTGAAAAAATCAACGTCGGGTGGGAGGGACGGGAGGTGGAAGGGTCGGAAAAAAACTTGCACACAAGAGACCACAGTTCCTGTTCCAAATGAAACCAAAAAGACAAAGTTGTCAATGCAATTTTTGTACGGATGTAGTGTAGGATTGGGCAATACAAAGATATTATGCCGTTATCGACATATGAGACTATATATCGTCTTAAAATCTTAAGATATCGTTGTATTGTGATATTTAAACTTATGGCACTTTTAATTTGTCAGAATGCTTTCCTTAATCCACTTAGTCGTTACAGCCACATTATTGGTGATTATTGAAAAATCTCTTATCTGTTAATATTTTCTGACAACAAAACCAACAAAAAATAGTCATTCCTACAACTTTTTTGCATCAGAGAGGGTATTTTGTCACAAATATAATGTTCGATTTTGACTCCCAGTCCTAGCATTAATGAAGTGCTTTTGAGGAGATTTAAAAATACTGAGATAAATATTGTGTATCGAGATATAACCTAAAAATATCTTGATATAATTTTTAGGAAATTCCGCCCAGCCCTAATATGGTGAACTGACCTCAGTGACATAATGTAGTTATGTCGTGTTACATCACATAATAAAAACAATTATTTTAACCCAAACATTATCTTCTTTTGTAAATTCAATTCAGTAGAACTTTTTTTGTCCTGAAGGAAATTCTTGTGCCAGAGAATTCTTCAAATTACAGTAACACTAAGTACAGTAACCACAATTTAATGTGCCAACCACTTCCCTGGGTCAGGGTCACTCACTGGGCCCAGTTTTAGAAACAACAGAGTATCTATACAAGATAAGAAGCGTTTTCAAGGAGCAAAAGCAACACCAGTGCCTAATAAAGTACAGATGACGAAGACACCACCAGAGACAGCGCAGAAAACGGAAAGTAGTTTTCTTGCCAGAATGTTACTGTGACAATTTTACAACATTAGCCATGTTTTACAATGAGATTCAGCTGTGCATCACATAGATAAGCTTAGGGATGCCTTGTGCATTGCTATGAGATGCTGAGATGTGTGACAAAGCACCAGTATTTGACGACTTGGAAGGAAAACAGGTTGAAACTCCACAGGGTACCTTTGACAAGCAAGCACCATTCAGAGAATTGACTCAACGGTCTTTTTCCTCTTTTGTTCCTCCATAGCTTTGGTCTTCTTCAGTATGATACTTCACAGATCAGCTGACAACATGTGATGTGGTGTGTGTCATCACACCACATCACTTTTCAGTATAGTTTGAACCTTTTTTAATTACTTCTATGTTGTGATTCCAACACTGCTAATACAGCCATCTGCCATACACTGTACATAATTCTTGATAAATAATATGGTCTGTGTAACGAGCTTTGTATAATATTCTGTCATCATAAGTACTTGATAAGTACTGCTGTGGACGACCATGCTCATCACCGTCTACAGTCAAACCTCTACATCGTGCAGTGACCCTCTTTT
The DNA here is from genome assembly GCF_011397635.1 of Epinephelus fuscoguttatus. Classification (NCBI taxonomy): domain Eukaryota; kingdom Metazoa; phylum Chordata; class Actinopteri; order Perciformes; family Serranidae; genus Epinephelus; species Epinephelus fuscoguttatus. The sequence goes on along the minus strand of NC_064761.1, from coordinate 25,516,623 downwards.
CATTGCCATAGTCTTGTGGAAATGTCTTGAGTCGATGTGTTGTTACCGTAGACAGCCCCACACAGTATTCCATCATCATAAGGTAAAGTCTTTTCTGTAAGATGCCCTGGACGGGGGCTAAAAGCACTGAGTTGTCCAACTGTCCTGACACAAGTCATTGTTGATTTCACTGTTGTAGGGGAAAGACTCTAGGGCTGCAGATAAGACTGTTGCCATGGTCCTGAAGGAGATACCAAGTAAGGCGTCATCAGAAGGGAAGCCCCTCCTCACAGTGACTACCAAGGTGGGCAGAACCATTTCAGAAACTCCCCCGTCCTCCCCCCCTGCCTTCAAGTGGAACGTCCTCCTGTGTTGGTCATACTGAACAATAGCAAAGCTTTGAGTGTCCTATAACTGACCTCCACTGTCTACTAACTCATTACTTAAGCCTTTTGACTGTTGTATCTAACAAAGAAGCAACACGTTTCATTTCCAGCTGCTCTATGGGGTATAAAACCCTACATCACTACATTTACACAAACAGTGAATAATCATCTCATGATCTATAGAAGCAGCCTCAAATTGCTGCAGTTACCCATATTACCCTTTATCTTTTGTAATTAGCCTTTCAAAGATGTATAATGCTCTTCTAGTTTAGAGTTATTGTGCATTTAGTATGTATGGGGGGGATTAACCAGAGGGTCACACAAATTTCCTCTCCCCATTCCTAATCAGGTCAGACAAAACCTCCCTCATAAACTTTTTACACCTCATAAGCAGCTAATCCTCAGCACAAACAGCGTATGAATGCATTTCCAAAATGCTATGCCACACAGCATGGCATTGAGCTATTGACTGAGCTCTCTGTGTACAAAATACTGCAGCAAATGACTATACCCGCTGCTGAGCTTTTCACTTCTCTTTTGCTTTTTCACGTGTTGTAGCTGGATAGAGTCGGTCCAGACGCCAATATGAGTTTTCTTGCTCTGTGCTTGATTGCTTTTTGTACAGTATGTGTGCGTGGGCTGCTGTGTGTGTCGTCTTTTATATCTGTCTGTGTTTTAATAACCTGTAGCATGCTTCATACTTGCTTGATTTTCTAATACAATGTCTGGCTCTGATAAGCTGTCATACTACCAAGTTAATGCTTCCTCTCAGGTGGCGGGGATTTAATTATGTCTCAGTATTTTTGCTGAGTTCACTATCAACAAAATGGCTTGTTTGTTTCTAAAAATATATAGTTCATTATGTTGTAATGTGCAAATTATGATACTTTATATTTTATATTACTGTATAAAATGGCAAGAAAACATCAGTGATAACAACTTTCCTCAACAACAGCTAATCTGCTATCTACTGAAAAGACTCAGTGGTGGAGTGGAGGGTATACGGAAATATAAAGAGTACACTTGCCTCTTTTCTGGCCATTTCCAGCACACCCAACTACAGCCAAAAAGCCCTTGTGATATAGGAGTATACCCACATCCTAAGTGGTTACCTATCCATCCACCTAGTAGTACAACCTTCAACTACCACTACACCACAGAGATGCAATAGATTCCTGTCCCTCGAGACGCTGCAGTGTCACAGAAATCAATATTACGGACACAATAGGTCAATTATTACCTGTATGTAACATTTTACCACCTGCAACTATCAATAACTTCATCCTTCAGAGAATCCAGTAACAGGATCAGCTGAGCAAAACATACATGAAGTACGCATGCCCCTGTTTGTTCACTGTGTCCGGTTCTTACAGCATAATAATGACTGAATCATTATCCAGCTCATTCAGCGAGTGTCAGTGAGGAAATATCCTCTGCTTCACCGGAATTACAATTTCCATTATCAAACAATGGTTGGTATGAAACAGACACACAAAGATGTGCTCATGCAGTGCAGCTACCACAGCTGAACAAAGAAAATGCCCCACCTCTAAACTCACACTTCATTTGCAAAGACTAGCTGCTCCACAAAGCCAAGACATTCTCTGACATTATTATCTATAGACAACACTGAGTAATAATGTCACATTGTTTTATGAAACATGAGTCAGGTCATAACAAAGACAAAAATCACATGAATCATACAAGTAACATTATGGATCTCTTACAAATTTAAATCTACTCATAATCCTCATACTAATGCCTCTACAGTGACAAAAGCTGTAAGGACAATTTTAAACCAGAACCAACCAACAAGCCAACAGCCCAGTCATACTTAAACTAAGCAGGACAAACATATCTGAAGTGAGCCAACACGATGAGGGATATATATGCAGCAGTGTGTAAAGATAATTGTTACATTTCTTTACACCATCAGGGCAAATCTTATAATTTGTCTTGCTATGGATTTTAGGTCACACTGACTGGCCCTGACAATGAAAGTGGTAATATTTTTTAAATCTTTCTATTCCTTGCTAAAGTCAGAGAACAATGCAGCCCATTCAAAAACACTGTATCTCCAAAATGACGGGTTTTGGAAACAAAGGAAAAACAGCCTTGTTTTATGATAATGACAATGCATTTTTGACTTTGTTAAATAGGTTTAAAATGAGTTTTATTAGACTAATAGGCTGTAGAATTATTGTAATCTGTCAACACACCTGAAAACATGGCAATTAACGGCCACTGCTGTCAGTCCAGTCACTTTAAAGCACCTGCATTGCTGTCAAGTGGCTGCTTAGAACTGCAGTACAAAAAACACAGCAACAAACTTGGGATGCTTCCAAAAAACAAAAAGGAAGCAGCATGAAACCAGATGTCTATCAACTATCTATAGCAACAAAAACAGACACAAATATTATTTTAACAGTTCTTTTCATTCCTTCGTGCCACTGAAGGTGACTCCTGGTGGTAATATAAAAGAGTGTGTGAATATGACCTTAAATTTGCAGCCCAAATTGCAAAAAGTAAAAGTGCTTTCAACTATGAAACATGTCACTTAACCTGTACAAAACCAAACCACACTTTACCGGAAATACAAGGACTGCATTAGAACATCCAGGTGAACACGCTAATTTTGGCCCATTTACCAGGAGACTGCAATAGTGCGCTGTCACAAAAAAGCGTCTGTCTTTGCCCAAGCAGCACTTAAACATCGATCCAGCTTAGTCTGCACTGAAAAAGAGACTAAGTAAGAGATAAAAGAAGTAACCACTCTAAAGTTTTCTCTCATCCATGCTGCCGTTTCATAGTCTACTGTTTACCTGTTCTCTGGCCCGTCCGTGATGTTGATGTGACACAAATAAAAACCAAACACTCAGAAAGGCGTCTGCTGCAGAGCTGTGTTCCCAGCTCTGATCCACTGGCAATGGGAATCTAAGCCTATGTGAAGTGAGTTAACCTGTGTTTTAAAAACCCATTTGCACACGCTAATTTTGGTGGAAACAAAGTATCACAGTAAACAAATTCCACGCAAATATCCACACTAACAATGAACTGATTCTACTAGTACTGCCTAAGTAGGTGAAACATCAACTATATCTTATTCCTCTGAGCCTAACTTCAGTTGTTACAGACACACTGTTGAATTGGGTGACATGTTCCTTAACTAAATATGGGCACTGTAGTTTATTATTTTTTTTATATTGAGTCAATACCACGTCGCTCTAGTGCCATAAATAGTTACAAAAGTACCAAATGTGTATTAATCCGCAGCTGAAAATAGTCCCCAACAAATGCGCAATTTACTCCTGCTTGAGTAACATTTGCACACACTACAGTGCCTAGCTGTTTTAGAAAATTACTGGCCTTTAAAAAAGAAAAAAAGAAATGATGTATTTGTGACCTATTTTTAAAGATTTGCCTTTTCAGTGGGAATTCATCAGCTCTGGGCTGAGTGCCACAGACAGGGCAGGAAAAATGGAAAATATTACAACAGACACTTGCTTTGTTGATTTTGGTCTTTTCATTGGGTATGCTGAATATAATAACATACAGAATTATGTGACCCTTATCCTTTCAAAAGTAAAATAGACAATAGTATAAAATTCAGTCTTGGTTATACTTTTTCACAATTTCATTTCCAGTTTTGCAGCCTAAGGACAAATCTTGTAAAGCCATTATGATGACTCATAAAATACCCAACTAACTGAACTTCAGTATGCAGGCCCGTGGGAGTACATGGAACAGTTCATCGCCACCCACAGCAACAGCTTCGACACAACTGTAATGAGTAAACAACCTTCTGCATTACAGATAAGATTTATAAAGATATGTCAGAATCAAGAAAACAAAAAGTAGCACTTAAAAATACAGATTCTGTAGAGATGAATGTGATATAATTCCTCAACACAGCATAGTCCACATGAGAACTATGCATACACATACTGAAAGATGTTGACTGTTACTATTTTTCAAGACATCATTCCTTTTGTAGCTTCCATGTTTAACAACCTTTGTAAGTCCTCTGCTTTGATATTTTGTATCCACCTTTCCCTTTATGTAGTGTTTTCCATCCTCTCTACCTCCCCCTGTCCTCACCTCGACCTCCCCGCCTTCAAAGCTCTGACAAGTTTAACTGGTACACGGTTCCCTTAACAGCAACATCTGAGAGATCTCTTGGAGTCAAGCCCAAGCGGCACAATTAGCTCAAGTTTTCCATTACATAATTTTCTACATTATTCCTTAAAGCAAACAAAGTGCCAAAGTGATTTGCATAGGAGAGGAGCAAAAAGGTATAATATGAGGGGAGAAAAGGAGGGGGAAAAAGGCGGCTGGGGATTATGATAACCTCCTTGTCGCAAGAGTAATGGACAAACAGCTCATGAAGCTGCACTCTTGGCTTAAGAGCCAACGTGTAATTGGCGCTTGCATGCTACCTGCCACCGGAGTGCCTGACACATTTCCCCAGATGAATGCAGTGGATCCTCTGTCCCCATTTTCTGGATGATTAGAAGAGGAAAATACAGAGGTCTTGTGGTTTCAAGACCATTATTTAAAATTGGCCCCCATGGCAATCACAGGAAGTGCTTTGAAGAACATCCACAACAATCATGTAGTGTGTGGTAACGACTGCACAGTGTCCTCTATCAGGAGACTGCCCATGGTAATGACAGCCATATCCTTGACCCTTACAGTTATGACTCAGTTTCATTTGCTCAAAACCGACAGTGAAGTGTGAGATTTAAAAAAGCTCAAAATACAAATCTGACAGTTTTGCGATTATTAGATGTGATCAACAACGATTATAAGCAACTCTGTCAGTCAATAATTCTGTAAAAGTCCACATCCATTCTAGGAGCTGTCAGACTGTACCTGGATACAGTGGTGATTTGTGCTGAATGCAAACTTCATTTTGACGACTTGCTCAAAGTAACAATGTCAACATACTAATGTTTAACACATTTTATATTTACCATGTTTGCCATCTTTTAGCCTGTTAGCATGCACTAAACACAAAGTGAAGCTGAGGCTGTCGATAGGGAATTAGGACATGTCAGGTGTTGCAGGTATTTAGTTAAAATTAAGCCAACATACTGGTTAAAGTTAAAATTGAACATGAATGTCTAAACTAAATGTCATAGTATTCCATCCAACAATTGTGGATACATTTAACTAAAAACCACAAACGACAGTCTTATGGTGAACTTGGGGAAAAGTCATCAACATTTAAGGGCAAACCATCTGATAGATGTTAATATATTTCACCCACAAATAATCAGCACAAAGTCAAACACACTTTCAGTGGGTGCTGACCTCTGCCATGGTGGTCCCTTGTCACTGATTCTGTTTTCATGGACAGGATTTCAAGGCCCAGCAGGGGGCAATAGAGTGTCCGGTTTGGGGACCTTGGAATTGCATCTCTGCTCTTTGCAGATGATGTGGTTCTATTGGCTTCACACTGTGACCGCCAGCATGCACTAAGGCAGTGTGCAGCTGAAAGTGAAGGTCGGGATGAAAGTCAGTACCTCCAAGTCTGAGGCTATGGTTCTCTGCTAGAAAATGGTCAATTGCCCCATCTGGCTTGAGAGAGGGTTATCTTCAAGCAAAAGAGCTCAAGTATCTGGAGGTCTTGTTCATGAGTGATGGTAAAAGGGAGCATGAGATGAACAGGCAGTTTGATGCTCCATCAGCAGTGATGCTCACACTGCACCAAACCATTGTGGTGAAGAGGGAGCTGAACCAGAAGGCAAAGCTCTGTACTGGTTTACCAGTCCATCTATGTTCAAACTATCACCCATGGCCATAAGATTTGGGGAGTGACAGAAAGAAGGGGACTGCAGACACATTCAGCCAAGATGAGTTTTCTCTGTAGGGTAGCTCAGCTCAGCTTTAAAGATATGGTTAGGAACTGAGACATCCAGAGGAAGCCTGGAGTAAAACCGCTGCTCCTTCACATCAAAAGGGGTCAGTTGAGGTGGTTTTGTCATCTGATCAGGATGCCTCCTTGGCACCTCATGTTGGAGGTTTTCTAGGCATGTCCAACTGGTAGGAGAGTCCAACTGGTAGGAGATCCCATGCTAGTCCAAGAATACACTGGAGGGATTATATATCTCATCTAGCCTGAGAACACCTGAGATCTCCCAGAAGGAGCTTGAAAACATTGCTGGGGAGAGCGACATCTAGAATACCTTGCTCAGCCTGCTGCCCCCATGACCCTGCCCGAGATAAGCAGATGGAAATGGATGAATGGATGGATATTTCACCCAGGACCAAAGTGGTGGAGCAGCTAAACAATAGACCAACCAACGTTGCATTTCCTATAGTTGCTAGCATAGCTAAAAATTTTACAACACATTTCCCGAAGCTGCATAATGCAAAGAGATGTATCACTCAGTTGGTAAAGCAGCCGCTTCCTGTACCAGAGATCCTGTTTGTATAATCCTCACTGAGTCAATTAAGTGCCAAGCTGGTTGCAGTTTATCACAAATAATGTTCTAATTTCACAACTAAACACCATGTCGTATTTTCTGAGAATATGCTAACGCTGACAACTTTCAGCAGTGAACATGACTCAGCAGTGCTCTTAGCCAGGACACTGTCAACAGCTCTCATTATTCTCTTAAAACCTCCTGACTATTTAATGATTTTAATGTATTACTTGAAGATTATGGTATGCTATAAATGTCCAGCATGCTGCTCCGCTGACAGTGCTGACCTTCAATCAGTCACAACATCAAAAACAGGGAGTCTTTAGGGAGAGCTTCAGCCTGCATGCAGAAAACATTGTTACTGCTCAAACAAATAGAGTGGAGAAATCCAAGGTCATTTATCATGAGGGGGGATTTTCACATACACCACAGGGGTTTAACAGACCACCTCTGTTTAATGCAGACTGTAACTCTCAGATGTCCCCAGTGCTTCACAAGCATCATGAAAATTGTGATTCACTGACAGATGTTTCTCTGGTTATCATCCACTCATCCACTGCGAGCATGTGCATTTATGAATGTCATTTACATTGTTAAGAGACTCTAACCCTAAAGTCCTCAGGTCCCATGTCTCCACGAGAGAACATTATATTTTCACAGCTCAGCTGGCTTTTATGTTGAATGGACCAGTCAGATGAGAAGCCGTTCTGATGGAGCTACATTTGATTTGTTGAATACAGGAAAAACAGAAAATGTCTTTCACACAAAATCCTTAAACTCAACAAAACAGAAGGAAATCTATTATTTTTTATAATTATCTATGCAATATTGGTAATGTATAGTGCAGTAGTGTACTAGAATGCATTTTATTTCATAAAAAACTACTGTAATGTAGTATATATCAGTAACTATACTACAGTGCCCGAAGCAATACATAAGAGCTGATTTAATGTTACAGAAAATGAACATCCTCTGTAAGCTTACAAAAAGTCAACCTAAGATCAGGATGAATACAAAACTGCAGGAACCCTGATAAAATAACTTACTTTCCAGCAACTACTGACCTTTAATGCACATCTGCAAGGAAACCTAAATTATACAAGTGGATGATATATAAGAAGATATATTACTTACACATCTTTACGCACTAAAAAACCTTTATAACCTAATAAATTATAATTCCAAGACCATACTGCTGAGTACAAAGGAACTGATTGAATGTTATTTGTCTATAGGGCTACGATAACAGTTATATTCATCATTGATTAATTTTTTTTGATTACTTCTAATTTTAGAAAATGTTTATAAAAGGTCAAAAATAATCTAAACAAAAATGCCAATTACAATATCCCAGAGTCTGAGGTGGCGTGTTTACATTACTTGTTTTGTCTTATCAACGGCCCAGGACCCAAATATAGTTACTTTAAAATTATATAAAACAGAGAAAGAATTGTCATATCGGAGACATTGCTTAAACAATTTATCGATTATCAAAATTGCTGGAGCTTAATTTTCTGTCAGTAAGTCAAACTGACTAATCATTTCAGCTCTTACTGTTTTGACCACTGATTCACAAACTATGATATGTGCACCACTGATGGTGTGCAAGCTCACTCTAATGTAACACAAGGAATCTCTATATATAATGCTATAAAAAAAATTTCGAATAAAAATATTTAAACTATAAGATCCCTGAAATGTAATTCATAGTTTTCCCTTTCCTGTAATATTTTTGTTTGATGTCAGTCTGATAGGTTGTCATGTTCATGAACATGACAAGCACACATGTCCATGATTAGTTATGAGCTCAACTGTAATGGCAAGATAGGAAGCCGAGATAAAATGAATGGTTTAAAAATCCTGAAATGATGGCTCCAAACAGGAACTATGAGAAAGGGAAGTACAGATCAGGAGGAGAATATTTGTTTGAGATGATTTGAGCTTTGTGACACGGTGCGTTATCCTGCTGGAAGTAGCCATCAGAAGATGGGTACACTGTGGTCCTAAAGGGATGGACACAGTCAGCAACAATACTCAGGCAGGCTGTGGTGTTTAAACCATGCTCAGTTGGTACTAAGGGGCCCAGAGTGTGCCAAGAAAATATCCCTACACCATTACACCACCAGCAACCTGAACCGTTGATACAAGGCAGGATGGATCCATGCCTTCATGTTGTTTACACCAAATTCTGACCCTACCATCTGAATGTGGCAGCAGAAATCAAGACTCATCAGACCAGGCAATGTTTTTCCAATCTTCTATTGTCCAGTTTTAGTGAGCCTGTGTGAACTGTAGCCTCAGTTTCCTGTTGTTAGCTGACAGGAGTGGCACCTGGTGTGGTCTTCTGCTGTTGTAGCCCATCTGCTTCAAGGTTCGACGTGTTGTTGGTTCAGAGATGGGCTTCTGCAGACCTTGGTTGTAACTATCTTCTATCATCACAACTTCTATCATCTTGAACCAGTCTGACCATTCTCCTCTGACCTCTGGCATCAACAAGGCATTTTCATCCCAAAACTGCTGCTCACTGGATATTTTCTCTTTTCAGACCATCCTCTGTAAACCCTAGAGATGGTTGTGTGCGAAAATCCCAGTAGATCAGCAGTTTCTGAAATACTCAGACCAGCCTGTCTGGCACCAACAACCATGCCAAATTCAAAGTCACTTAAATCACCTTTCTCCTGATGCTCGGTTTAAACTTCAGCAGGCATCTGGACCATGTCTACATGCCTAAATGCACTGCGTTGCAGATTAGCTATTTGCGCTGAACAAGCAGTTGAGCAGGTATACCTAATAAAGTGGCCAGTGAGTGTATATATATAGCAGCTTATACCTAACACAGTGAACTAGATCACTATACCCCATCTCATCAACAACAAACACACACATACACGCAGGCTAAAAGGGAAAAAGTGTTTTGATGTGGTAAATAATAGCAGGGTGGATGAATGCTTCTGTTTTTGTTTTGTCTGAATGACAGAGCAGAGCTTCTCTCCCTCGCTGCCTTTGGGTCTGTCGGTTTAATCATTGCTCCGTATGTTCTAGGTGGTGTTTTAATCAGGTAGTGTTCCAGTTGAATACGGGTAATTAAAGCAGCAGAAGCAATTTGAAATGATTCATTTCTTCCATTAGAGGCCAACAGTTGACTGGTTATTATACAGCTTTTATAAAGTTTTGAAGTCAAGATGAAATGAGGCATCCACCTCTTTGACAACACTAACAATTGTAACTGAGTCAACGGTGGCTCAGCCTTCACTCAGACTCGATTACACTTTTCAAAGCACAGACCATAAATCATTGGATAAATTTGACCTTTGAAAACAAGTCTACCCCTGTGTATTCTCATCCTGTGATTTGTCGCCGGTGTCTAAAATTGGGGGGAAATGCATGGGCCAGCGGCAGCAGAGGGTGAAATCAGGTTACTTCACACTGTGAGACTTCCCATGGACCAAAGCTTTATTCCAACACCAGAACAGCACAAACTCTAATTACCTATGCTGGGTCAGCATTCTCGCAGTGCAGCACAAACTCTTGCTCAACAAAGTAATGACCCCTCTCTGGATATTATTTATGTTCTTTTTTCAAAGGTTTTCCGTCTGCAAAAGTTTCTCCTTTTTTCGTTTGTGCAGCAAATATTAAATCTCCTTCCAAACTAGTTGTGATCATCGTCTACATTCGTTCATTTCAATCATCGTTGTTGGACATCATTATTAGCCGCCAGGTGAAGAAAACATTTCTGTTGTTCAAATATGCATGAGGCAAAATAAGCATATTCACCTCACTGTAATTATAATATGCTTTCTGTTTTATTGAGGCATAACCAGAGCCATTTTTAACAGCTTAAAAAAAATATTGGATTGTTTTCTCACCTTGACACCTCATGACTTCTCCTCATTTTATGAGAACTGCTAATAAAAATAACTGTCAACTGATGACGTGTTTCAGAGGAACGCTACAGAAAATGACCCATTACTTCTGTTTGGGATTTCAGATACTAAAAACATGCTAAAATATCATGATTTTTCAAATGCACTATATCTGTGGTCACACTGTGGCCCCGTTTCCACTAAGCAGTTCAGTACAATTCAGTTGGGTACACTTTTTTTTTCCATTTCCACTGTGAAAAGTTGTGGATGGTACCAATGGAACCGTTTCGTACGGTCCCCATTTTTGGTCACCCCCCTGCTGGGGTACCTAGCACACAGATCCGTTGATTGACCAATAGCGGCCAGTCATGCTTGCAGTGCTGATTTGTGGCTGGTTTTGAGGCTCATGTAAGGCTCATGTAATCACTGTCCATACCATGGAGAGTTTTACGTATCTTAGTAAATTGTAACTATAAAATCAAAGAGTGTTTTGCTGCCTCTTGTGGCAGCTGTCGTCTGAGACTGACTCCCAGATTTCAAGTCTATTCGGATCTTTGCTATTTTTAGGTTTTAACAATTTGTTAGGTCTAACAGGAAGTCAGTTATTTTCTGATGTCTAATTAACCCCAAACACCAGCAGTGTCACCATGTGGGATAGCATACTCTACTTTTCGTCTGTAAATATTTTTCTTAAAACTTTATTAGGTACACCAAGCTAAAACAGATGCAGTCTAATAAAAATCCTTCAGTAAATCTGTCCTTCATGAAGGTTATAATGTTTCATTTTTGTTGTTTTAGAGAGGTGTTGATTTAACTGTATGGTTATATTGGAGGCTGCAGTTTGTGTTGCTGCTGAACAGTATTGCATTATACTGACAGAAAAAAAAACCTTTCCCATTTTCAGGCCTAATGCACTGAGGGCTGCACAGCAATTCACTGTGAGGTACATAATTAAACAGGATGTATCCTGCTATTTATGTGCTTAAATTTAAAAATGGATCATCAATGGAAAATGAAATAATGGAGGTTCATTCTTGTTTTCCATTTGTCAGCTAATGAATTACTGCTGTTCTCCATGCCCTCTCTCTCTGTTTAGTCATACACTCAGAAGAGTCAAAGAAGTCAATATTGAAGTCAGTTTGGAGTTTTCAACCACTAACGCTTGCAAAAAATCATTTGACAATAGTCAGATTTCCGTCCAAGTGTAACATCAATTTTAACCAAATTTCAAGAAAATCTGCAAAAAAGACATCCACTGCTGTAATGCGACTAATATGCAAACTTTTCATGTGCCACTGAACCACTGTAGAAGAGGGGGTTGCAATGACATCATATAATAAAATAGAGTGCCAGTTAAACCTCAAATTGTGGACAACAAAATAGAAAACTTGATGCAAATTCTGCAAAACTTCAATTAAATGCGTAGTCCAAATTAAACACCCAGTCCCTTTTACTAGCCCGGTGTGGCTACACATTTCGACAAATAAATGACTGCCTAAATTAGACGCCTGGTTTGCCAAGCAGTTCATTTTTTTAATAGAAGAATAATACTATATGTATAATAATAATATTATTTTTACACATATAGCAGTGTGGTCTGTGTAAAGCCAGCATCAACAAAACACATGGGTTAAATTAAACTATAATCAAAGAAGAGGACGGATATACACATTTGTAATTGTGAGGGCGGGTTCAGTGTAGACATGCTTTCAAAACCTCATTCAGCACCTTTCATGTGAAGCATATGGCAGGTTGTGTGCAGTCCATTCCATGACTGGTGATTAAACTAAGTGCCTTCATTAAGATTCTGCTTGCAAACACGGCCTGCAGAGCTACAATAGCAAATGTCATGCTTCCTCGCTGCCAGTATTATATACTTGCTACAGAGCCTGACAACAGTGGTGGTAGCTCTCCTTTTCTACCTCCAAATTATGAAGCATTGGTTGGTAAATTGTGGCCAGCTGCACCTGGACTATCGAGGCTTCAGGGTACCGATAATGAATTGGATGTAACTTATTCTGCAGCTGCACTGGCAAGCCTACAAATTGGTGCATCACAGGCAAGGTGATTAGCATTTTCATGGTTTGGAAGGTGAAATAAGCAATAATGGTTAAGCAATTATTGTTTGGGACACGTCCATCACACTTCACACAGCCCTGCTCATCTCGGTGGTTTTCACAATGCTGACTATAGGAATCATGCAGTGAAATGACGTGCACTACCTGCTCTTGTTTCTGTAGTAATCTGGGGTTTTTTTTAAATTAAATTTAAATGAGGGACCTCCTTAATTGACTACACTCATTTTGGTTTCGAACAGGGCTTTTTTTTTCGTTAAATATCTACATGACAAAGACTTAAAACAAGTAAAGTATCACTATAATAGCAGAGCAGAGGGATGAAAGATGCTTATAGTTGTGTTTTCTTGCATCTTAAAAATAGAATCAAAAAGAAGCAAAAGCCATACAAATATCACAGTTTTTGTGCCTGATTGGACTTGTGAACAGATTTTACTCTCCAGTTATTCCTATGATGAAAAGAGAGAGAAGTATCTACTACTAGTCCTGAATAAAACACAAACTGATTGAAACTGCTCCAGCCAGTTTAAAAAATGGAGCAGGGTGGAACTTTTATCCATTAATATAAACAATAAATGTTTCTTAAATGGAAAAAAACAAGGAGCAGAAAAGGAGGGATGCTGCTTGGCTGTAGGGGGCACAAAGGACAGTGATGGAAGTTAATGACAATAAAGGTATGTTATAAGAGGCCGCATAACTTTTCATGGTCTCCACTACCACTGCTACGCCGATGACGTCCAACTCTACATTTCCACTAAATCCATCACCATTGCAACTCACTGTACTCTGACCCACTGCCTCACTGAACTTAAATCATGAGTGTAAGCCAACTTCCTCAAACTAAACTGAGATAAATCAGACATGATGACCATCAGTCCCAAATCCCTCACCAAAACCTGTCACAACTTCTGCTTTACTATACATAACTCCACTCTGTCTTCTGCCTCACACACCCCGACCTTGGAGCTACTCTCAACAGCAACCTCTTCTTGGAACACCACATCAATCAAATCACCACAACAGCCTCTTCACCTAAAAAACATAGCTCGTATCCACTGATCAGTCTGCCTCTCTGCTGCCAAAACTCTGATCCATGCCTTCATCACATCCAGAATTGACTACTGCAGCTGTGTTCTTTATGGTATATCATCCTAAGTCCAAAAAAAATCCAGTGTATTCAGAGCTCTGCTGCTCATCTGCTCACCCATTCCTGCTCCTGTGACCGCGTCACCCCTGTCCTCCAGAACCTCCACTGGCTCCTTGTCCCACAACTGATCCAATATAAAGTCCTTCTCCTCACACACAAAGCCCTCCATAACCAGACTCCCCCCTACATTATCCATCTGCCCCAACACCATACTTCTGTCGACAGCCTCCACTCCTCTGATCTCTGATACAAACCTCCTGTCTCCACTACTCAGGGCCAAGCAACAGAACCTTCACCATAGCTGCACTGTCCCTCTAGATATCTCTGACCAAACACATCCGAGACTGCACCAATCTGTCCCTGTTAAAATTACTAATGAAAGCTCACCTTTTCACAACTGCTTTTAATGTGTAGTTAATGTTGTGAATGTTGTGTGTTATTTATGTTAAGTGTCTTTGAGTACCTTGAAAAGTGCTCTACGAATAAAATGTACTATTATTATTATTATAATTACTATTAGTAGTAGTAGTAGTAGTAGAATAATGTTGCTACCAGCCATGCTAGCTTCTTAAGTTTATGTCTACAGTCCCTCATGTGCTATCTCCCCCCCCCCCCCCCACCTCACGAGAAAACTCTGCGAGGACGAACTCTGGTTTGACCGCACTTTAATGGTGGGAGGTTTACACTTAACTAGATTGGTTAATGTAGCTTGGTGACGTCACATAATTTTAGCAGAAACTGCAACTTAAACTGGTTTCCACAGCTCAACAGTAAAATTCACGCGCACGCGCGCACACACACACACACACACACACACACACACACACACACACACACAGACAGAAAAGATACTGTAGTTACTCTCACAAAAGAGCCTGTCCCCTCAGTGTGTCATCTGTCCAAATGCTCTGAAAAAATAAAAGGACAAAAAAACAACAACAACTCTGCAGGCAACAGTGCCATCACAAACACAATTTAAATTCCAGATTGGTTTAAAAAATTGGGTTCAGGGGTTGGGAGATGTCTCGGTGCATAAAAGCTGTATGAAAAGCCAGGTTTTACAATAGTTTACTAGGTAATTACAGCGCATGTAAAAACACTGTCCAATTTCCTGCCTTACACTGATATTTTCCAATTACCATGTTGTGGGTTCATACCAACACAACGATGTGATTGTATTATGAAGACGATTCTCCATTCAGCGGTGGCTATACAGCAGCTGTGTTTTGATGTCTGACACAAAAGCTTTAAAAAGAAGTTGGCTGTAGCTGCACATTTGGGCAAAATCTGTTACTAATGCAGCAATGCAACCATATGGCAGTGTTCAAATACCACTGGCACACACTGCTACGAATGAAAGAGCAGCCACTGAGCCTTCCATGACTCAAAATACACAGAACATGATTGGATGTGGTCTCTGTAACATGTCAGCTATCCCTGTGCTCTTCACATGAACATTAACCCAAGTACAAACTCTTATAGTTCTTAAAAGGCTGCAACGTTTCTGAAACATCTGATTGGATCAACACACACTTGAATCTCTTCAGTGTATCTATGTCAAGATGCTGTGAATAAATGATGTGCTGCAAAGGGGCAGAAATGTGTGTTATCTTCCTAAAAAGACACAGAGATGTGTCAGTATAGGGACAGTGGTGTTATCTGTATCATGCCCAAAAGGGCCAAACTTCACTTAATGTTAGCATACCAGGGACTTTTGTGTAATGGGAGTGTGACGCTTGAAGCCTGAACTGTCTTGTCTGTTTGCTCTTACAGCTGGTGAGTGAGCAACAAGAGAGCCGCCCGCTTTTAAGTCCCTCCATCGACGATTTTCTCTGCGAGACCAAGTGTGATGGGGTGTCCCGCCCAGTGACTTCCAACACAGCAGGTAGTGCACAGTACATTATTACTCTTCAACAATCGTCAACAAACATAGGTAGATGACTACCCAGTTTTACAAGTCTTTTTTATTTTGCTTTTTTCACGTCCTTTAACCACTGAGACCGGGCTTCGTGTCAAAAGAATAATATGGAACAGAAATGTACAATTACTCTGCAGTACATAGAGGAAAAGCTCTTAGATACCATGCTGTGGTGGTTAACACGTGAGGGTCTTGAATGGCACGTTGAATGCTGCCTCTTGTTAACAACATGTTTTTATCAACCATAGCAACAATGCTAGGGAGGTTGCTTTCTGTTCAGCTGCGTCATGTCTCTATTAAACACAACATCATACCAATTATCACTGTGACTGGCAACACAAAGAGTTTATTATGCTTTTAACATACAGAGGAAACAGGACAACTGACTGAGTTTATATAACATACTAATGCATGGTGGAGCTGGACAATTAATCGTATTGAAAGAATGCACTTTGGATAACACAAATAAGCAACAACAAATACAACCACGCCAGAAACAACTGGCCCTGTGAGAGTAATGTACACACATGCTGCCCTACGCTCCATGAAAGAAACAACTTGTAAAATGCCACGTGCGAGCTTTGATGCTCGCAGTTCTGCCGTGTGAAAATGACCAAGGCCGAGTTTAAGTGCAATCATTACATTTTGCATTGTTTGCTGCAGTGAATGTGTGTTCGATGGAGAGACAGAGAGTTACTGTGGATGTGCTGAGAGCAGAAAGTCTCCTGTGTGCTTCCTGACCAGTCTGGAAGCTGAGGCAGGAACAGTTAACATGTTTACAGTGAGTTATAAGTTAAGTTATAATGATTATTATACATGTTGACCAGGCTTGAAGTTACAAGTTATAATATTGTACTGGGATTGGAGGTTTCTACTCTTCAATAGCCAAATACAAATGTGTTATTCATATCAGTGCATGCTTCAAGTCATCTCATGACATCATAAAATGCAGGCCCGGCCTACGTGTAAGAGTAGTGTACATGTTAACTTACCATGTGTTGTGTTGTCGATACTAATATTAGTCTAGAAAACACAATTAGATTATTTGACCATATTCAGCCCTAATGCATGGCATCCTGCACAATAATGCACTGTATATGTGACGTACATAACTTAACAAGAGGTATCCTGCTATTTATGTGTTCTATTTACAAAATGGATCATCAGTGGAAAGTGTACCGACTCTAATGGAGGCTCATTTTGTTTCCTGTTTGCAGTTTATGAATTACTGCGGGTCTCCAAGCTCTTCCTCTAATACACTAATAGAAGATTCAAAGAAGTCAATTTTGGAGTCAATTTGTAATATCTGTTTTCAACCACTTAGGGCTTTGAGTAACATTTTTAATTTCCTTGGATAATGGTTAGGTATCACCAACTGTAAACCAAATTTTCAGGAAATCTACAAAATAAAATGCTAATAAATAAGTGCCTCCATGCATTGCTTTTATGTAAATACTAGGAGTTGGGTGCATCAAGATAAACAGTTAAAAAAATTGCCAGTTTAACCTCAGTAGGCGACCCAATGGCCAGAATAAATGTTGGCATTGTACAGTATGTTTCTGCAAACAATTGTTATGTTATATTTGTATGTTATGATGTAACAAAAATGTTAAAACTTTAAGTTTCTTTACGTTTTAACAATGAATGATTAAAATTAATGAATGATTAAAGTGTGGTTAGGTTTGAGCACAAAATCCATTTGATTATTGTTAGAAAAATCATGTTTGGCTTCAAACAACCACTTTTTTGACATAATCTTGGCAGGAAACACAGCCTGCAGCTTGGTAGGTGTCTCGCCTCAGCGTGAAGCCATCCACCATCCTCTCCACTTCCTGATTACAAAGTTAGCTCACTCACAACGTAACTTTAAAAACGCTGATATGTTCCGTATGAAATGTGCAAACGACTGGGCTGCAAATGGTAGGACAATGTAGAAAGCGTGTAAATCTTATCTTTGTGTTTGTTCCATGTCTCATGTATGTCATGACTTATTTTTGAGTTTCTATTGCATTTTGGTTTTATTGATATACCAACTTTTCCACCTCAGCCAACCATAAAAACATTTTTGTAAAATGTGAGACTTGAGTTTGGGGTCACTACAGTCCAGTGTGGTGCAAGTGGGCAAAGGCCATGCATTATATACTCTAAATCATAATTCTACACAGAAATCCATCAATGACAATAATAGCCTATGGAATGAAACTCAACACCCACTACTGTTTAAAGCATTAACCCAAACAACTTGTATCTGAACACACGAGTGCATCTTGACATCAGTGATGTCTCTTTTAATACATATGTGTATTGTGCAGTAAATATTTATCATAACCTTTTCAACCTCCCAGTAAATAAATTAAAAATCAACTAGGTCAAAGTATGTGTTGAAAGATGAAACGTTCTGATCGTAACAGATGCCATGTGCCATCTTGGTTTCCACATGGATGGGACCCTGATCACTGAGCTGCACCATCTTTTGAGTGACGATGATTTGCAGAACCAGATTGCACAGCTGACATGTGTCATCTCCAAACTGGCCACTGACTGTGCTGATTCAGGCAGACAAAGTACGGGCAAATGTTATGGGGAAACTCTCAACCTTCTGCCTCCCCAGTGCCTCCTGCTGCTCCCGCTGACAGTGACGTGAATAACTGGTCATGAATCTCAAAATTCCCTAAATGGTCAGATCCTGTTTAATATGTAGTCTATGTGCACTGATGTCGAGATATGTGCCATTTAAAAGCAAATCCTTGTACACATGAAATCATCAGTGCCGAGTAGTTATGTGTCGTGTTCCAACACAGTAAGCAGTTTCCTTGTTTTCCGCATGTTCACTTGGGTTTCCTCCAGCTGCTCTGATTTCCTCCCACAGTCTTAAGACATGCAGATGAAGAGAATTTAAGGTGTGACTGTCTGTCAGTCTGTTTTCACACTGTGATGGACTGCCACTGAATAACACTAAACAGGAATTAGCAAGCAAAGAAAATCAATAATGAATGATAATTACCAGCTCAAATATGCTAATCCACATGAGACCCACACCATGTTGTGCTCTCTCTTGCACACAGTTTTACTTTCGCCTGACTTTGAGGTTGATGACTATTTTTGCCTATTGATGGAACTTTAAAAACTCCACCATGAATTATAAATTGGTTTTGTGGTTATCTGGGGTTTAGAAACACACTAGTCAAATAAGTGTCTGTTTGAATTTTCAATTTCAGTAAGAAAATGAGCTGCCCCTGTTGAGAAGAAATTGCAGTGCAGTGTCCTTTCCACTTGGTTCGGATATCCATCACTACTCATTTGCAGACGTAGGCTGAAACTCATTATTCAAGAAGAGCCTCTCATCAACACCCCCTCATTGTATAAAATCCCTTCTCCTCTGTACTTGCACTCAAAAATCTTTTGTTTCTTTTGTCAGCACTTGGCTCTAACATGCTGGTTCAATAGTCACAGGAATACTCTAAAGACACAATGGTTCTCACCTTTGAATTCATTTCAGCACAATTGACTGCTTGAGATTTCAGAGATCAATTATCATTGGGGATGCACTGATTGTGAAATTCTGGGCTGATGCCAATACCACTGGTTACAATATTTTGGCGGATATTCAGTCTTCTTCTTCTTGTTTATTTTGTTTTTCTTGTTATTTATTCCCCCTTTTGTGCCAGGGGAACAAATACATCTTTATTATAAAAAAATAAAATATAACTGAACTGTGCTAAAGTCATTAAGTCCTTCATTACACTGCCTTCAAATATGCACAAATTCAATCATAAACATTACCTTACCAAATAACCTTCATTCACATTAAACGTTTAAAAAGAAACTGCTTCAAAAGCCATCTTACAATATATCGTAATTCCGTCTCTAATATCTATTCTATTTTGCCATGAAAACAGTTTGAAGATATCATGAGGACTTTATAATCTGAACACATCATGATGTAACTCAGCAGTTAGTTTTCACCATCGGCTGCGAACAGCTAACAGGTAACATTAACTAGCTCTCCACCTGCCAGTGTCAACATGGATTTGCTGTTCTCAGTGTAGCATTATCAGGGAAACTGTCTGTTCACTGCGTCCTTTCGTTATGACAGTGTCCCAGGAAGATCACTGTTCATCCAAAGCACGTTTTCTAATGTCCATGGGATAGTGGGGTACCGTTAGTCTGGAGCCCTGCTCTTTAGCCTTCGCAAGATGAATGTGACGCAACAGAGAAACATCAACCACTGCCATCAGTGAATGTCAACCTATTTGCCGATAGGCCGCATTGCTGCATCCCTCTTTGATCCAAAGAAGATCCTTCTTTGGCTTAAAATACACAGTTCTAGGGGCTGGAAAAGCAGTGACAATTCTCAAAAAAACAGCAACTTTTGGTGCCACTGTCCTCGCTGGGAAAACAGCAACAGCTCACTAAAAACACAAACGTTTGGGGGCTAAAAAGCCACAAAAGACTTACTAAAAAACAAACAGTTTTATTGTTTGTTGGTCTCTTAACTGTGGCCCGGTGTTTTGGCTGGCATTTAGCAAAGTTTACACATGTCAGCTGAACTTGTTAAGACAAGTTGTTACTCATACTCAAGATAGATACTCATAACTTAGTCCTCATCCTCAAACCTTTTTATCTTGACAAACTGAAGAATGCTAATGAAGACAAAATGACAAAAGGAGTGCTACTTCACACATGCAAGTGTCAAGACAGGTGCTCATTGGGTCCAAGGGAAGATCCAGAGATTAAAAAATGGTTGGATCCAAGGGAAGAAAAAGTGAAGAATGCTGTCTGGAAATTTGAACATCAATTGGTATACGAAACCTCTGCATGGCTTGTACAGTTAGTAAATAGTAGTAGTAAGTTATGTAGCCTTCAGGTGCCTGTTCAAGATCCTCTCAGGGTTTTTGATTTAAAATAAGTCCACCGACAGCATTATCAACTGAATCCAGATGGCTTGAGCTGATCAAATCTGCAAGTTTTCATTTCAGTCGGCAACAATTATTGGCTTGAAAAATGAGAAGCCAGCTTTCATCTCTCTCTGCCAAAGGTCAAGGACCCATTGTTTCAATAATTACTAAGACAAAGAATTTTAAACAGGAAACGTCCACTGTTATCTCTGAAAACTGTAGCGAATGGTCAGTTAAAGTCTCTTGTTCACTCAGTATCACTTCTGATCTGAGAGGTTTGACTCGCAAAGGTTGTATTTGTATGTCATTCCCCTCCCACCACCCCATAATTTCTGTCAGTCTTCATTATGTTGTGAGGCAGAAAAGCTAAAGACTCCCATAACATGCTCATTAATTATATTTATTTGCTCACCATCAGTCCATTGGCCACCACAGAGCAACACTTTTCCATTACATTTATATACAGTATACAAGCATCTGGTTAAAATACCCAGTTGATGAGGAAAACTTACAATAATTATCTTCCCGGTCTCATCATTTCAAGAAGACCCAAGGGTGCCAAAACATTTTTGACATCATTGCCTTTTTGTGAACAGCTTGTGTTTCTTTTTGATGCTAAAAACTCTTCAGGCAACCTTCCCCACGAGTGTATCTCTCTTGATTTGTAATTGTACTTGTCATCTAAAGAGCACAAGGCATGGAAGACAAGCATACTCTCTAATTACGCAGAGATTTCAGTCAACAAATGTTCTCAGTTGGTTGTCATGAAACAGCAGCACGCCAATTATGCAGTCATGTGTCTGTAGTTTTATAGCTCACATTGCACAAAAGACACAGTCAGGGTCCTGGGAAATGAGTGAGAAAACTTTGTAGGCTCCTCAAATAACCAATGCATAAAAAGACTGTTTTACTGGGGTTGTGAACTTCTTATCTTAACATCGGTTTATAAAAATTAGGATACAAAGATTTGAAACTTCGAACTTAATGCATGTTAATAACTCCAAATGTGCGGTATGTACAATTTGTGCATTACACTGACAATGTAATGTGTGTAATGGATTTAGGAAATACAATAATGTTCACCTCAGGGGGAAGAAATTAATGACAACCAGTAGCAAAATTGCATCCCACAAAAAAAGATCACAATTTCCCATTACAATTATGTTAAGAGGAAAAATATCACCCAAAATTAGGCACTTTTTCCACCCTGATTGCTTTCGTTTTATTTATGAATTTACTTATTTTAACTGCAAGATACGCTTATAAGCCGACTGCTGTCTTCATGCATCACTGTACATATACTTTTTCCCAGAAAATATCCAACGACGACATCAAATCAAACCACTAACAGAAAATATTCAATAAACAAGATGTAATAGAAAAGAGGCGTAAATGGAGAGGAGGAAAATCAGTCGTGGGATAAGAAGCTGATTCACAATGACAAATCCAGTCCCTTTGAAGAAGAAAACAAGAAAGCTTACATTCTGCTACAACCTGATGTTTTGCATTTATCACAAAAATGACTCATCTCAAACATCCTCTACCTTTTTTTTTTTTTTTTTTAAAGATATTTTTGGGGCATTTTAGCCTTTAACTGACAGGACAGATGAGTGTGAAGGGGGGAGAGAGAGAGGGGGAGTGACATGCAGCAAAGGGCCATGGGCTGGACTTGAACCCGGGCCGCTGCGGCAACAGCCTTGTATATGGGGCGCCTGCTCTACCCACTAAGCCACCAGCACCCCAAACATCCTCTACTTTAAATGTAACCTAGTTATCAGCTAATAAATTCAACACTGTCACAGTGTCTGCAGTCTCAAGCTGGACAACAGAACAGACAAAAGTTGAGCCCCTTAACAGACGGCTCTGTCCTTCTTTGCCGCTCTAACAGCCTGCGATTGAATTACTTAATTGACCATACTTCAGCTGCTCTGGGGACAGCCTTATCCTTATCAGACTGCACAGCAGCCTGTAGTATATTCATTTTTTTCTGAAAAGAGCAGCAGCAAATTTTTTAGATGTCCACCCGGGGTCAATACCGTGACAGCTTAAGTACCCTTGACAGCTCAACTCGCCGTGTCAGAAAATGTGTAGATCAAAATCGAAGCGTCACGCAGCAGAATAAGTGAAACCTGTCGTTCTATCATATCACAAAGAGAAAGGAAAGCTACCAAAACACAGTATGATGTGGTGAACAACCTTGAACAGCCACAAGCAGAGAAAAACTATTTGATATTTAAGAATAAAAATCACCCAGATAACCATCATTCACAAACTGAATTGATATTAAATCTCACTGAATTTCAAAAGAGAAATTCTTTAAGGTAGCAAAAGACCCTACACCCCACACTCTCATTGTAATGTAATACAGCTAATTTAATCAGTAATAAAATGTTAAAAAATAGCATGTTTAAAAGGTCAAACTGTGCACCATAAAGTGTACTACTCCGGCTTCAGAATGCAATCAGTAGTGAAACTTATCGAACTACGCTGTCTTCACATTTATAAAGTCCCAGATGAAGTGAAGCGTTTTTAAGAAGCAAGAAAAAACTGAAATCAATATGTGAACATTAATATGTGATATGTAACATCCTATCACTGCTGCAATTTAAGGTACATTTGATGGTTAAAGTCCCTCATTCATGCGGAAGAATGGTCTCTCTCAGATTCCCCCAAAATCCTGGTTAGAGATCACAGAAACAAATTGAACTTCTTTCACGTCCCTCACAGTTCTGTCTTCAACACTGGACCTGCTGGATCTCAGTGAACCTGGCGAGAGGAGGAGCAGCAAGGACAAAAGGAGCCCCCTGTCATCCCGGGGCAACAGCCAGAAGAACAACTCTCACAGGAAGAAGACGGATGAAACGGAGCTGATCCAGGTGGAAGTTGAACAGACAGGACCGAGCATGAGGACCCCGGAGAGAGCGTCATTAGACTCAGGTAGAGGCGGATTGTTAACTAACTTTGGACTTTTGACAATCATTTAGAAGAGCCAAAGTATAGACATTACTAATATACAACATATGAGTAAAAGATAGTTCATCTTTGGGACAATGATGCAGACTAATCAACAGTTATTTAATCCTGCTACAATGAAATAGTTTGTTTGGTACTGACTTAAATGTGCCTGAAAAATGTCAAATACTTAAAGCTGGCATTGGAAATTTGATCTGATTGTTTTTTGCCCATGTTTTGTTGAAAAAAAATGTTTCTATTTCTCAGTGAGTAAAGTTTTTTTTAAAGTTTGTTTCACTAACAGTCCCAAGACTCAGATATCGTATCAGCACTACTGCAGAATTTTTTAAACAATATCTACATGTACTGCAATGATTCAGTATTGATAATGAAGCATACATGGTGTTTCCAATACAACATGCAGCAGTACATTGGTAAAGTACACTGAGGTATTTATACTGAACAAACAACACATTCTTACACCCAGCTCATCAAATACCAACGCTTGGTCATTGGTGCTACACATAAAACTATGACACTCTAGGTCAGTGGGTCCCAGCTGGTGGGTCGCAGTCCAAAAGTGGGTAACGGGAGCATTCTAAATGAACGCAGGTGACTTTCGAACATGTCAGGTTTGTAAAAAACATAGATTTTTTTAAGTACAGTGAATTTCCAGCACAGGGCTTTTGATTTCAAGTGCTGTTTCCTGCTGTAGAGTAAGTGACTAATGGACAGCTACTTGACAGAGACAGCAAACTAGCTTAATGACATGGCCAAACAAGTATGATGCTGAATGTGCTAAACTGCGTGGACCTTGACTAATGACTTAGGAGAAAGCCGGACCCCGTGGCTGGACTAGTGGGGAACCACTGCATCAGGTTTGGATTCTTTAGGATGGCGTGCCAATTCATGCTTGTTACATGCATTGTGTCTTTTCAAAATAAACTTCCATTTTTACAGGAAATGTACAGTTTCCATTCATTATATGAGTATACTCTCTTTCAAAATAAACTTTAAACATACTTGAAAAAACTTTTTTTCACGTTTACATCCATAGGTTTAGGCAACAAATGTATATGATTAAGGTTAGAAAAAAAAAGCATCATGGTTTGGTTAACAGGGTTGGGTGGTTCTTGGTAATACCAATTCGGTTCGGTACTCCGTCTTGGACCGGGTTTTTTTTTTTGTTTGTTTTTTTTTTTGAGACCGACCGGACCGCATACTCGGGAAGAACATACGCAGAGTGGACTCTGCGGAGGTCCGCCCAGTAAAAGTGGACGTCTGCAAGCCCTGTGCGGCTACAGTCGAGTGCGCATGCACCGAGGCCTCAACTGTAGCCTGGAGTTTGTTTAATAGTGACAGCAAGTCAATAATGGCGGACAATTTAGTCTCAAAGAAATCAAAGAATGCGCCACTATGGCAACACTTTGGCTTTGAACCAGACGAAGGAGGCAACCCTTGTTTGCACTGATTGAGTAAGCTGCAAAATTTATTTGTAAGGAATTTAAAAAAAAAAAAAAAAAAACTTGTTACTGTCACTGTACGTTCACACCAAACGCGATGGACGCGATGTCATCACCCATAACGCGAGTATCGCATCGCTTGATCATAGATGTCCCCTTTTTGATCATCGCTTCAATCACAATGACGCAACCCTCCTCCCGCAATTTTCTTCACCTCCCACTATTTTCTCGTCAACCATGGCTGAGTTAACTACCATAGCTGCTGTTTATCTGTTGTGGACATCTGATTTGGATCAGAGACCCAAACGCCGCCGTGTCTGGGTTCACAATATCCTCCAGAAACGCACACAGCTGGGTGAATATCATCACCTCCTGCAAGAGCTGCGTCTGGATGACGGTCGTTTCCAGCAGTACTTCAGGCTGACGCTGGCCCAGTTTGAGGACCTGTTGGCCCGTATCGGTGCGAGGATCTCCCGCCTGGACACCAACTACAGGCGCTCCATCCCAGCTGCGGAGCGCCTGTCCATCTGTCTCCGGTTAGTTGCTTATAATTTCTTTATGAAAATGAACGCTGATTGGATGTTGCGGCACAGCGTCACGCGATGTCGCTTGAAAAGTTCAAATTTTTCAACTTCAAGCAACACACGCGATGAGGCGATGGACACGTCATCGCTTCATCGCGTTGCTCTTATCGCCTGAAACTCATCGCCCGAAGCAACGTCGCGTCATTTACATTGATTTTGAATGGAAACTTGTGGCGTTCATCACGTCCATCGCGTTTGGTGTGAACGCACAGTCTCTCTGTTGTCCTAAGGTCGTTTTTTATTGTAAATGAGTCAACTGCACCCCCAAGTGGCTAAAATCCGGTATTACCAACGTGATGCGTTTTTTTTTTTTTTTTTTAAAATACAAAAAACGTTGTGTTTGTTTTCTTCTCATACCGACCCAACTCTATTAGTTAAAAATAAGTGTTTGGTACTCATGTAACATCACATGTCACATTCCTCACTAGCATAGTATGCTAAATGTACTAGCACACCATGCTGTTAATCAAAATGGTTCGATTGACTTTTGGTTTAACATGGGACACAAACAGTGACCTCTCAGATGAAAGTTTCAAGTTTGTTTGACCAATCCACGTCCCCTTCTGGCCTCACAATGTGAACTTTCACACTCTTTATACTGTGGCAGTTGCCCGCAGCATCACAAAATGTTGCCAGCCGCCGCTAAAGGGTGCCTCCATGAAAGTCTGACGCTGAGGGCCACTGACCGAGCTTCAGTATTTGATAAGTTTGGAGTGAGACCGGGTTGGAACAGAATAATTTTAAAAGTTTTCCTTTGTCTGTCTCACTCTCAGCGTGTATTTTATTCGGCAATGTCACCAACATCTATAAAAATGAAATCTTATTTCACACAGTCCCCTGCCCTGCTTTATCTTGCTGGCAACCATCTCATCCAGTTTCTCAAAGGTCATAAATCTTCTACCATCCCTCTAAATACCCCAACAACTCTGACTCCCATCATCCCCAATGGAACTGACCCCCCACATGTTCGAGATGGGCCAAAGAGGGATCAAGCCAATTTACTGTAATGAAAGGGATCATCTTTAAAGACATTAAGAGGAAACGGCCAATTACTTTCCTATTTGCCAGTTGAAAAGGTTAAAGTCTTCAGTGAGAACTAATTATGTAGACTGAGTCAAACTACAGTGTGGTGAATAATTCATGGCAGGGAGATTGATTATGGCGTCATTTACAAGAAAAAACTTTATATCCTGTTAAAATTTGTGGGCAGATGTTTCTGTTTAGACACCCTCTGCACTAACTGCCTGCTTTTAGCTAACTGTCTCTTCAGAAAGATTCCATTAGTTGTTGTACTCCAGTGTTAAAAGGGTTGCTTATCAACTAATGGAAAACATAACTAGTTGCTTTTTTAATTTAGTGTTATTGGTTGTTTTTTTTCTTCAAAGACATTTCACAACACATTCTTCCAGACTGCCCTGAGGCTAAATGTTATTTCACAGGAGAATTTTAGATGTAGTAATTCATTTGAAAAAAGGTGACAATGTTTCTGATGTGCAACAAATTAACTTAATTTGCCTCTTTCATGAATTCATTCTGTTTCATTATTATTTTATTCTTAATTATTATTGCTGTCACCAGTTACTATTGGTTCCCCGTTGGATAAATGGGAAGAGCTGAACCCCAACCCTGAGAGGAATGGGAACAGGAAATGGAAGTTGGAGAGACGACGTTCTTCTAAAAACTCGTCCAATGAGTTTCTTTGGTGAGTACTGTCCAGAGCAGGCATCAATAACAGAGCGACATTTTCTATCAGAGGGACATGGGAGAACTTTCCCTTCAGGGTTTTTCTGTCAGAAAGGAATCAATTAATTTTAAACCAAACTACAATTTCTTTTCTTAACCTTAAGCAAGAAATGCCTTTAAGTGCAGTCAAGGAGGGTTTTAATTGAGGTCAAGGAGGTCGGGATGGTTGATGAACATGTAGTGCATGCAGGAGACTGGAGATTGTCACAGACCTGCAATTTATCATCATCACTACCTTTTGTAAACTTAACAGTTAATCAATATATTATATAATGTTTTATTATCATCATCATTATCATCATTATCATCATTATTATTATTATTATTATTATTATTACTGTTATTGTTATTGTTATTATTATTATTATTATTATTAACAGTAGTAGTAGTAGTAGTAGTAGTAGTACTAGTAGTAGTAACAGTATTATAGATGGGCCAAAAATAGGCCACAAATAGATGTTCTATTTTTGGAGCTGGACTGTCATTAGTCAACTGTCCCATTGATTAAAAGCAAGAAAGCCCTTAAAATATCTTTTAAAACAAAAAAAAAAGAAAAGAAAGAAAGAAAGAAAGAAATATACTGTTAGTTCAATTATAGCAAATTATAGCACCATACTGTTGGAGCGCAAAGCACACTCTTGGCACAGATGGAACAACAGAACATCAGGCACATTCAAAGTGAAAATTAACCATTTATGCTGTTGGATTCAAACTGGGTCTAACCCACCTCTGCAGCAGCTGCTCCTCTCCATTTATCTGATTTGATCAGCTCTGAACAGATCGACAGATTAATTATCCACCCCTCGACTCGAAAGTGCTGCTGAGGAAAAAAAAGAAGAGCTCAGCCTGATGTACTTGTAGATGTATGAGAAAGAGGTTGCCTGTGATGATGAACTTTGTCGTGATGCATTTATTGTTGTGCTGCCCCCAAGTGGCCTAAAAATCAATTACTGCAAGTTTAAAGAACTGTTTAAGTTATCTACCTTAATCACACTCGAATTCTAACTGTAGTTAATTTGCCATAATCACGATACTTCCAACATTTACTAATGTACTTGTTAAGCGCAGATATTGCACAATTGTAAACATATTTGTATGGAACGTAATCATGGCTTCTGTGGAATCATCCAAAATCAGTATTCTTATCTGAAAGAGGAGGAAGTTTGTGGAAGCCCCTGGACTTTGGGTGACAAACTGAGACAAAGTCCCTTGAAAACTGGTTTACAGGTTCACAGAAATTCCAAATTAGCCAAGGTGGCAGTGATTTCAAAGTGGAGAAATCTTCTGTGTGTACATTTGAAGTGCTGTATGTCCCACACTATGAAAAGTATCAGAAATGTTGTATTCATATCAAATTGAGTGCAATGTGTTGGCGTCATGTAAATCACGTGTTTCTCTTCTACGTTAGGTCCATAGACTGTAAAACCCAATTAGAGCCACTGAACAAGAACTCCTTGGAAGCGAACACCAAAGTGGAGCCTGAGTCTGCCCTAGCATCTCAAGTAAGTGCTCAGTATGACAGGAGCAGGCAGTAATCATCATTATTGTATGCGCCGTCTGCACTTGAAATCAACATCCTTTTGAAGTGAGAAAGCTTCACACATCTTGTTGTGACTGATGGTTAAAACTTCATAATAATTTCATGAAATGATGAATGTAACAGGTTTATTCTGCAACTGCATGATAATGCATGATAATGTAGCCTTAATATTTCAGTATGTTTCTAATGAGACACCCTGTTGTGTAACTGTTTACCCATCATCCTGTCCTAACACCTACAATTCTTCCATTTCAGCTCAACAGGCAGTATATTAGTGGAAGACATGTAAGCCTCCCTATATGCATCCTTTCATATGATATTGAAAGACTTACACATTTGCACCGGGAAAGAAAGCATCACACCATCTCATAAAATCTGACTTCAAAGACCAAAAAGAGGAGATTGTATTGAAGCCAAAAGGCAGCTTTGAGGAAATCCAGATATACTGTTGGCCTTGAGATTGTTCCTTTGTGGTGCTACGAGGTCCAAATGTCAAGCGCTTTCCTCCTCAGTTGATGTCTCTGTGTAGGTCTGCATAACAGGTCTTGTTTCCAGACGCCATTATTAGATTAATAGCCTATGAATTATTCAGCAGCCTTACTCTGAGCCCATTAGTGTTGAGATCACCAGGCTAGCCAAACATACATCACCTTTTCAGCATTCTAATAAATAATAGATTTAGGATTAAAGATAACCGTCCGAGATGGAGGGAAGTTATTGGCAAAGAAACAGTCCAAATTTGTTTCACTCAGGAGTTACATAAAAGCTGACAGAGATACTGTAAAGAGTGGTTTTAGTTTCCTGCTTGGCAGGTATCATATGCACACACAAACAGAAAATGCAAAGAAGGAATGTGTGTTGCATGAGACTTACATACAATGAACTGATGCAAGAAAATACCCCAAAATTTGAGCGTTAAGGAAAAATCCACCCTCAGATGATCATGCAGTGTTAGATATCATCAGTTTAAAGTAACCAGTATATTCCATGAGTGACTGAGGGTTGTATATATTGCTATTTGACCTCAGGATCAATTTGTGACATGACAAAATAATCTCAACTCAAGGTCCACTATAAAGTTTTTTCTGAGCTTTCAACAGCGTCTCACAGTCTTCATCTGCAAATGGAACTGGTGGAAACTGAACTGTATATTACAGATTTTCTGTGTAACCAATTGGGCGAACCCCCTCCCTTGAACAACTATTGTTGTAAATAGACACGGCAGGTCTATCTAGCTTTGGATTTTCTCTACATGAACAAAGCAGCGTGCATGGAGCTGTAGTAATTGGAATTTACGAGGAATAGGGATATTTCCAATGATTAAATTCCCTGATGTGATGAATGAAATGAAAGTTTAAACTTAGACTAGTAGATTAGTTTATACATTTTATAAAACTAAGAAAACTGTCAAAATTCAGCACATTTTTTTTGTCCGAAAAAATAAAGCATATATTATAAGAGCCATGTGAAGTTCTTTTTTTTTTTTTTTTTTTTTTTTAATTTTTCAATAATCAAATCCTATTTAAAATGCAGCTGATTTATGTGGCAGTTTGCACCTTGCATTATGAACATTGTATCTTACAAAACATGACAACAACCTACTTAATCAATGTTTTAAAATGAGTCAATAAGAAGACAGCCAGATACAGCATTTT
This sequence comes from Epinephelus fuscoguttatus, assembly GCF_011397635.1. Taxonomy (NCBI): domain Eukaryota; kingdom Metazoa; phylum Chordata; class Actinopteri; order Perciformes; family Serranidae; genus Epinephelus; species Epinephelus fuscoguttatus. Next base: position 25,485,992 of record NC_064761.1, on the reverse strand, counting down.
CAAAAAAAAAAATCATGTAGCTAATGATAGCTAAATTAGCCAAATAGCTAAAGATAATCAAATGTACCAGCAATAGTTTTAAGGTAAGTCAGCAAAATCAGAAGCTGCCAGCAAAGCTCCTCATTTCTGTCGCAGTCTGAAATAAAATTTCAAAATATTTTTGTGGTAAAACTTTCACCATTATCATTGTAAACTGCAAATGTACTGTGAAATAATGTTAAATTGGACAGGCGTAGCAACGGTAAATAAGGGGGGCAGGGCTTAAGAATCCATCTATTTCTCTCAATCTGCCTCATCACTTCAGTACTCCATTTCCCATGATGCCATTCCACAAACCCAAAAGAACAGATGTGAACTTGGTGCTATAAATCACAAATAAGGACATACAGTATCACAAATTACTAACACCTCTGATTCCAAACACAACGTCAGGCTGCATTGCATTCTGGTCTACTGAGTCTTGTGATGGCAAACAAATTGGTGTTGCTGCCTCTTCTACATTTACTCTCATGAAAATGAGAAAAATCAAAAAACTGAGTCTGGAAAGAAGCTCTCACTGGCACCAGAGCCTGACATCAACTGCTGATATTCTACCAAAATTGTTTCTGGTATTAAACAACAGCTGGACTGGAAATCTCTTTATCAGGGGGACAGATTTCAGGGATAATTTAAATAAATAAACACAACCAGAAACGGTGGATTTTTCCTTTCACAGCCCGACCAGAAAATACCACAGTTTCTTCATGCAGCACAGCAAATATCATTGTAAATGTGGTGGTATTTTATTTTTACATTGCATGCATTGTTGTTCTTGTAACTAAAAAAAAAAAAATTATCTACAACAATGGATGAGGCAATTTCTTCTGAACTCATTAATACTGAGATTAAGTAACCTCAATTAATCTTGTATAATGGCAGACTGTAAAGATGGGCATTGTTACAGGTACGGGCTGTCCCGTTCTGGGGGAAGCCACTGACATGGAGCAATTAATTCTTTGGGCTCTGAAATGGATTTGCCAGTCCTGGAAAATATACAGTCACTGCTATTTACAGAAAATCCAGCGCCATGTCACATCTGAGCATGAAAATCTCAAAATCATTTACCCCTCACAGTTAAATGTGTAGGTGTAATGTGTATTCATGTAAACCACACCACACTCTCATAATACAAAACCACATGCGTGTAATTGGTCGATTTTCATTTTCACAGCAGAGCAAGGCTTTATATGCAAGTTTGTAACTGAGAGGCTGTCAGCATATTTCAGATATTGCATGTGCAGGTGCACGGGAAAGAGAGGGTGGGGGAGTGAAACTGCGAGAGGCTGGATGAGTAGCATGGCATTCAGATGAGGGGTGGGGCGAGATGCTGACAGTAGTGATTCTGCTGGCCTTCCTAAGCATGTCAGAGGCTTTGTCGAGGCAGGGATATTTACTCGTCCCTGAGAAAGCAGAGACGGCTGACCCTGCACACTCTCCCTGCCTGTCTCTCCCTCTGGCTGATTGTGTGTGTGTGATGTGGTGTGCTATGCAGATGCGTGTGCGTGCGCGTCTGCTTGTGTTGTGTGAATGTGAGCGTGTGTATGTTTAATGGATTTTGTTTTTGCATCTATAAATATATGTATACAGTGTGAAACCTGTGTGTGTATGTGTGTGACAGGCTCGCTTAAACAAGGAGCAGCGGTGGGGCAGCGCCCTCCTGTCCAGACATCAGTCCCTGGAGGAGGAGTTTGAGCGAGCCAAGGCTGCTGTTGAGGTAGGCACAGTGCTGCTTAGTGCACCTCACATCTGTCACCTGTCAAAAGAGAGCCATCTCTGCCGCTGACTTTTTATAAGGCTGAAAGGTGGAGTCAGCGATTTTTGAGAAAGATTGTTATTTGAACAGCCAAACAAATATGTCATGCAGATTTATCGTCTCACTCCCACTGTCTTTGCCTACACATCCACAGCCTTTCCCCTGTCCCGTGCAAGAGCAGTGGTGTGTGACTCGGCCCGAGACAGTTTGTTTGTTTGTTTCCCATTTACAGAGCCAGGGCAGTGTATGAACACCACATTTCTTTTTTCAGCACACACACAGAATGGGCAACTCGTGGACCGTGAGAATATTTTTGCAGAAATTGACTAAAAATGTATTCGATTAGAATCGCTGACCTTTAACAGCAACGTTGTTTAATTCAATATTGACCAGCAAAACTTTTTTTGGAAGCATTCAGATCTACTCAGAACTAGTCAGTGGTTAAAGATACTGCTTAAAAAGATGACTGGGGTTCAATCAGCATCATGCTAAATCCCAGGTGGCTCAAAAAGTGGTCTTTTATAGATTACCCTGACTTCAGCCCTATTTGCCAATTTGTCAGCCTAACCCCCGAGGCCCTCAACTATGAAGCTTTCCTCTGAAATCAAAATCTAGTGTCTGAAAACTCTCAAGAAAAAGCATGTTTATTGGACTTGAATGTTGCTTCTCCTCCTCCCTGAAATGGGCTCATTACTGGAGCAGTACTGTAGCAGACAGGGTTGGAAACAAATACACTCACTACAGCTGAAGCTGCTGAAAACTGATGCTGTGGTGGGAGTTATTTTCCTTCATCTGCCACATGGGGCAGCATGGAGCTCATTCTGTCTGTACTTAAAAATAAACTTGTTTAAGCTACACAAAGTTGGCATTTACACTTTATGAGAGGACGTTTCAAATAGTTTGTTTCAGTTTTACAATGAAAAAGCTTCAAGAATGAGGATTTAGTGGTTTGTTTGGGAAATGTACATCCTCTAAAAACCTCCTCTCATGAAATCCAAGAGCCAATTGCACAAAACACCTTAAGTTTTCTCCTTAAGTGCGACACTTAAGACTTCATTTTTCCTAAGCTTAGGAACTTGGTTTCCCTAAGTAGAAATTTTAAGGCATTTACTGCACTGAAAGATTTTACTGTGGTAAAATACTACAGTTTCCATAATAACCATTTGTTTGCTTGCGTTCAAGCTTATAATACCTAAAGTTATCTGTGCAATGGTTTCACTAACTTTAAGGGATTCCTTAAGTGTAAGGCCAAGATAAGGAGAAAATATAAAACACTTAAGTGAACATTTAAAGGAAACATGAAGAAAAAGACATGTTTTGTGCAACTAGTTTTATTAAGAAAGCCTTAACATGGACTTTAAGGAAAATCTTAACTTGAGGTATTATGTGCAACCAGCCCCCTTGTTAACATGTCCATGTAGCCTTTTTTTATATGCTACAATACATATAATGAGCTAAATAATGAGTCAGTACCATGGCTTTCTCCTACCTTTCTCCAGCTTCCAGGGTTTTATTCGTGCCATATCTAAAGAACCAATCCCATCAACTTGTGGGGTAAAAAAAAAAAAAGCTACAAGTAGCTACATATTAATACTTCGCAAGCTAAGTTTCATTTTCACTTCAACTATTATGCACTGATCCATCCATTCCTTTTCTATTACAGCTTATCCTCTTAAAGGCGGTAGGGTGTGTTTGTGTGTGTGTGGCGAGTGGGTGGGGGGATGTAGGGTACACTCTGGACAGGTTGCCAGGCTGTACATACAGCTCATGCTATCTGTAACCCTTTACAAGCAGAAGTTTGTGTGTTTGATGAGTAGAGTTGGAGCTGAACAGGTAAACTCAAGCTGCAGGCGAGGGGTGGTAACTAATTTGCATATTCATAGAGCCACACATACTAAATCAGGCAGACTCAAGCCATTTTAAGGCATGAGGGGATTTTTTTTATGGAAAAAAACTTCTAAATATGTAATTTTAATGAGATAAGATGAGTTTTAGGGGTTTAATCAATGCCTGGAGAGAAACCAGTAAAAAACAGCATACAGGCGCTCCCCTTAATTCTTTAATGAGAAGCATCCAGGACTGTCTCCACTGCAGTGAATGAGACAGTCCCAAATGGAGTTAACTGGATCTTTGACCACCCAAGACTGATATATTGAGAATTCCCCTCTGTTGATCATAAAACTTTCAGTGTTTAGTCATATATTTCTCATAATTTTATTATGTAAAGACCATATTTTCCTCAGTAGAAACTCCAACCCTGCCTTTAGTCCCCAATTTTATGAAAAAAATGAACTGGATATAGAAATATTTTAAGAGCTGCAATAAATTGAGAATTCTGTGAAGTTTAAGCCAAGAAAACATTTTTCAATATCCCATTTCCAACATCATTGTCCGTGTAGCCCCATAATCGTTCCTGCAATTTGAATGCATCTACCTGAAGTCCTGTGGAGCTGACTTCTATTTGCCCCTTTCAGCCCCTTCATCTCCTTGTCAAATGATCACTATTGTGCCTCCTGCTACGTATTTGACCCTGCGGTGCTAGCTGACAGTTTAATAGTCCATGCTAAATTCCCACACTCAAGTTCATGGGGTGTTTGACCTAGAGAAATACTCACAACTCCGAGCTGGCTAACAATAGAAAGGTAAATAGGTCAGTCATTTTACGGCCAGACATATCAGATACCACGGGGATGGCAAAGTTACAGTAATTAGATATGGCGTAATTCTTCATAGGACTGTGTACCGACACACTACATGTGTTGAGTTGTGAAGTTGGCCTGATAGTCTTGTGCTATCAGGGGTGAGAGAGTTTGCCGTAATGACAACATGGAAAATTACTTGAAATCCTCCTGCATCTCTGAGAAAGAGCAGGCTTTTGTTTGAGGCTCAAAGCACTTTCATCACCTTTACATCTTTGGTGTCATTGTACATTAAAAGGTCTAGGGGATATATTGGCAGAAGTGAAATTTATAGTCGTCATAACTAAGTTATGATTAGTGTATATTCACCTAAAACTAAGAACTGTTGTGTTTTTGTTACCTCAGAATGGACCGTTAATGGAGCAGAGCTCGTCCATGGAGTTTGCCATGTTGTTTCTACAGTAGCCCAGAACAGACACTGTATGTTGGCTCTAGATAAGGCCATTTGTATTTTTGTATCTTCCACCACAGTTCTCCTACAGAGAGAGACAGGAAAAAGTTTCAGTTGGTTTCAATCTGCAACTTCACAACTAGATAACACTAAGTCCTACACACTAGACCTTTAAACGCTAGTTGATTGACTGATGAGATTGACAAGCTGAAACCATAATTGTCATTCGCACTTTGAGTTTCTTTTCCTTTTGTTGCAGTAGGTTTCTTTCAGCTGAAAATATTTTTGAAAGGTTACATAACAGTGGCCCAACAACAGCTACCTGAGTGACGTAAAGAGCAGAGTGTCTGTTCTGTACCAGAGTTTAGATAACCAGGAAAGCTTGTTTTTTTACTTACAATAAAACCACTCTACCACTCAATGGACAACTCCTTTCACAGAAAATGGCAGTGAACCCTGCACTATTGAATTACTTCAGCTTTCCTGAGAGCTACAGTAGACTGTTGCACACTGAGCTTTGTGTAATGGTCAATAAATAATAAAACATGGACAGGAAGACTGTGAGAAAGTGAGAGGAGCAGCTGCACAGGAGTGGACTTCCCGCTTGGGGATCCCTTCCCAAAGTTGGCAATGATGTCACATCTTGTATAAGCCATGTGATGGATCCTCCAGAATAATTGTGCAGTTTGAGTACAAGCGTCAGCCAGAGGGCAGGTAAGTGATGAGATTCTGAGATGCTCCTGGACAGGCGTCTGAGCATGGAGCATCGATTGGAAACAGTATCTTGCGGCTTCGATCGAGCAGCCTGAGTGCTGGCCTCCGCTCCAGAGAAGCTCTGACGCAAGCGGTCAGCCATTTTGGCTTCAACTGCCAATGTCAAAGCCCACAATCAGATAAATTCCATTAAAGTAGCTGTGCATATGCATGCTTGTTCATACTTAAAAGGACATGGAGGTAGAGACGGCTCAGATGGCAGAGAGAACATTAAATCAGCACACCGCCTCTCTGCCAATTCATTCAATTAGACGAAGTAGCCAAATGTAAGAAAAGTAGGACCCACTGAAGGAGTAGACAAGGCTCCCAAATATCATCCATTTTACAAAGCTGGCACTGATAAGAAACTGTGTGTTTATGTGTAAAAAAGGGAGAATAAAATGGCAGTGGGCCATGAGACAGAACTCTTTGAATTAATTTACAAAGAAACTGATAGAGTTGTTTTCTGAGTAAGTAAGTGACTGTCCATGTCACATGAGGATCCCATCAATTACTGTGAGCTGATGACAATGTTATACTTTTATTAAATAGAGAACTACAAGCACAGCTGCAGGGTAAATTGTGTCTTCAGGGAACAGCGTTTTGGCTGTGAGGCATGACGAAGCCCCCACAGTGGCGATAAAGATTAGATGAAGGTGACTGTGTGGCCTTTTGTTTGATTAAAACAGCAGCCGGACAGGTTCACTTTTATCTTGCAGAATATTGGTCTGAGGCAGTTCTAGTTTAGTGAGAGATTGCAGAGGCTGTTGTCTAGAAGTTAGAGATTGAGGCTTGTGATCAAAAGGTCAGCAGTTTTAATCCACAGGCCTGCTGGGAAAATGCGGATGGGGAAAGTAAATGAGTAATGCTTTCACCTCCTTCAGCAACAGTGTGTCCTCAAGCAGACAATGAAACTCCAAACTTTTTTCAAGTTTTCAACATGATAATGAGGGTGCAAATGGCATCCACCAATAACTACAAGTGTAAAGTCAAATGTAACTTTATTGTCTCAAAAAGGAAATTAATTTGGTCAGAGGTACATAGTGCAAGAAGGTAACAGTATAGAAAATACATTAAGTAAAACTATGAAGACAAAAGCTATGTGTCATCCTCTTACAGTGCTGTATCAAGTGTGATGTTGTATATGAAGGGCTCTTGTTGTGGGGTGCTTTAATACCTGGAGTGTTTGCATGTTTGGTTTTGTCCATTCAGGCTGGTGAAAAAGAACTCTGGTGCAGACAAAATAACTGCTGTGAAAGAAGAGTCTTCCCAACCCATAGTTTGTTTGCTCTTGTCTAAATCAGTGAATGGCTTGATAAAGTCACATTCCCGTTCATTCCGTTTCTTTTCACACAGGAAAAAAAAGTAAGCACACTAAAATGCATCACTAAAAGCCACATGAGAAAGCTAGATGTGTCTGCTACAGGAGTGTGAAAGTAAACACAGGAATATGGTCCTGAAAAAGGTCCAATGTTCCTCAAGGAGACAGCGTACTTCATTGCTACTCCAGTTCAGACCTGGGTTAATTCTCAGGGTAGCTACTAGCAACTGTTGATCATTCATCTGCATCCCAGTATGCAAAGCACATCTGGCTAGGTAGCCATTTTGCTCATATTTGCAGACTGCTCCGTGTAGTTGGGTCAAATTCAGGTCTGCTCACATTCTCACTGAAAACAACCACTTAAGATTTTGTTTGTGACAGGACCAAGGCTGCTTACTCCAACCCGAGTACAGTTGCTGTGTCCAGATCTATCCCACAGAAGCCAAGAAACAAGAGTACACAAGTCAGGTTTTAAAACAGACCAACTAAGGATTTCAAGTCCGAATGAAACGGAAGACAGAGCATCTTCAGCTTCTGTACTGTAACATACTTCCCAGTGAAACAGTATATTCAATGGTGTGCAGTTACAAAAGGGATTTAAATCAAATCCTTCACATTTGATTGGACTGCTAAAAAGTGGGCAGGCTTAGAGTTTAGCATGTAGAGAGCTACAGCGGAGCACACCACTAAGCACACTGTTGGCTTTTCCTCCTCCTCCTTTGCCACTGAATCAGGAGGAGGACGAGGTACAGATGAATCAATTAGACCTCAACCACACTGTTTTGGAAATGAAAACAAAGGTTTTGCCTTCTGATATCTAAACACACCTCTCTTCCTTTTTCTTTCTTTCCATACAGTTAGCTGTACAACACACAAATGGTAAAGTGCGGTTTTCTACATCTGTATCTAAGTCTTATTTGATTAGATTAACTTTTGTAAACGGCCCTGCCTGCAAGATGAGTCATCAAACATTTGAAGCAGTTTCACCAAGATTCAATCAAGACTGGGATACTGATGTATGAATAATCTGATACTGAGTTTGTGAGATATATTTATGTATTTCTATCTATTTATGTGTAAATGATCAATTAACACAGGTAAACTGGATGAAAACTGGGAAAATGTATTTTTAATTCCATTGGGACTTAAAGGACAATAGATGAGGGAATAAATGCAAAAGCTAAACTATTATTAAACTCATCTTCTGCCTGTGAACTGTTGAGGGCTCAATCTCATTAGCAATCTGTATAAGTGACGTATATATATATGCAAATCATTTGGTATCCATGGTAACAAACTCACCACCTGCATGCAGGGACTTTCCCTGGTCAATCAAAGAGAGAAAATGAGTTAAAACAGAGGTGTGTTATGCTCAATTTTGTCCTTCTATGTATATTTTGGCAGTTTGGCTCTTTAAAAATTAGTTAAATATACTGACTGCCTCCTTGATATTACGGTAGAAGACGCCTCTTCTTCTACATTGTTTGTCACTACTCATAAAATGAGGTCAGGTTGTGGACTCGACTAATTATCAGTTATTTCTTACAATACTGTGACACCTGAGAACATAAATGTACACATGAGAAGCAGTAAAGTGCAGCATGACTTGCTATCAATCACCAGAATTTAAGATAAGAGATAAGATAAGAAAAGAGATAAGATAAGATAAGAAAAGAGATAAGATAAGATAAGACAAGATAAGATACACCTTTATTGATCCCACAAGGGGAAAGAGTCAGATTACTTGTACTTGTACTCGTCGTCCTCCGCTTATCCGGGTCCGGGTCGCGGGGGCAGCAGCCTCAGCAAGGAAGCCTAGACAGTCCTCTCCCCAGCCACTTCCATCAGCTCTTCCGCGGGAACCCCGAGGCGTTCCCAGGCCAGCCGGGTGATGTAGTCCCTCCAGCGTGTCCTGGGGCGGCCCCGAGGTCTCCTCCCGGTTGGACATGCCCGAAACACCTCCCAAGGGAGGCGTCTGGAAGGCATCCTTACCAGATGCCCGAACCACCTCAACTGGCTCCTCTCGATGTGGAGGAGCAGCGGCTCTACTCCAAGTCCCTCCCGGATGTCTGAGCTCCTCACCCTATCCCTAAGGCTGAGCCCAGCCAGCCTGCGGAGGAAACTCATTTCGGCCGCTTGTATTCACGATCTCATCCTTTCGGTCACTACCCAGAGCTTGTGACCATAGGTGAGGGTTGGAACGAAGATCGACCGGTAAATCGAGAGCTTCGCTTTCTGGCTAAGCTCCCTTTTCACCACAACGGACCGGTTAAGCGCCCGCAGCACTGCTGACGCTGCCCCAGTCTGCCTGTCAATCTCCCGCTCCATCCTACCCTCACTCGTGAACAAGATCCCGAGATACTTAAACTCCTCCACCTGAGGAAGGACCTCCCCCCTGACCTGGAGTGGGCAATCCACCCTTTTCCGGCTGAGGACCATGGCCTCGGACTTGGAGGTGCTGATTCTCATCCCAGCCGCTTCACACTCGGCTGCGAACCGCCCCAGTGAGAGCTGGAGGTCACTGTTCGATGGAGCTAGGAGGACCACGTCATCCGCAAAAAGCAGGGACGAGATTCTCCCATCACCGAACCTGACACCCTCCACCACTTGGCTGCGCCTAGAAATTCTGTCCATAAAAGTTATGAACAGAACCGGTGACAAAGGGCAGCCCTGGCGGAGTCCAACCCTCACCGGGAACAGGTCCGACTTACTGCCAGCCACGCGAACCAGACTCATGCTCCTTCGGTACAGGGACTGGAAGGCCCTTAGTAAGGGGCCACCCACCCCATACTCCTGGAGCACCCCCCATAGGATGCCCCTGGGGACACGGTCATAAGCCTTCTCCAAATCCACAAAACACATGTGGACTGGTTGGGCCAGCACCCTGGCGAGGGTAAAGAGCTGGTCCACGGTTCCGCATCCGGGACGAAAACCACATTGCTCCTCCTCGATCCGAGGTTCAACTATCGACCGGACCCTCTTCTCCAGCACCCTGGAGTAGACCTTACCGGGTAGGCTGAGGAGTGTGATCCCCCTGTAGTTGGAACACACCCTCTGGTCCCCTTTCTTGAAAATGGGGACCACCACCCCGGTCTGCCACTCCAGAGGCACTGCCCCCGATGTCCACGCAATGCTGCAGAGGCGTGTCAGCCAAGACAGCCCTACAACATCCAGAGCCTTGAGATATCCGGGACGAATCACATCCAACCCCGGGGCTCGGCCGCCTCGGAGTTGTTTCACCACCTTGGCGACTTCTGCCCCAGAAATTGGACGACCCGCCCCTGAGACCCCCGTCTCTGTTTCCTCACTGGAATACGTGTTGTGAGGAGCTCCTCAAAGTATTCCTTCCACCGCCCGACAATGTCCCCAGTTGACGTCAGCAGCTCCCTGCCCCCACTGTAAACAGTGTGAGCAAGTTGCCGCCTTCCCTCCGAGGTGCCGGACGGTTTGCCAGAACCTCTTTGGAGCTGATCGATAGTCTTCCTCCATGGCCTCACCGAACTCCTCCCATGCCCGAGTTTTTGCCTCCACGACTGCCGCCGCCGCGCTCCGCTTGGCCTGCCGGTACCCGTCAGCTGCTTCTGGAGACCCACAGACCAACCATGCCCTGTAGGCCTCCTTCTTCAGCCTGACGGCTCCCCTCACCTCTGGTGTCCACCAGCGGGTTCGGGGATTACCGCCGCGACTGGCACCAGCGGCCTTGCGGCCACAGCTCGCAACCGCCGCCTCAACAATGGCAGAGCGGAACAAGGCCCATTCGGACTCAATGTCCCCCTCCGCCCTCGGGACGCGGTCGAAGCTCTCCCGGAGGTGGGAGTTGAAGATCATCTGGACAGGTTCTTCCGCCAGGCGTTCCCAGCAGACCCTCACTGTTCGTTTGGGCCTGCCAGGTCTGCGCGGCGTCTTCCCCCACCATCTGATCCAACTCACCACCAGGTGGTGATCAGTTGACAGCTCTGCTCCTCTCTTCACCCGAGTGTCCAGAACATATGGCCGCAGGTTAAATGATACAACTACAAAGTCGATCATTGACCTGCGACCTAGGCTGTCCTGGTGCCACGTGCACCGACGGACATCCTTATGTTTGAACATGGTGTTAGTTATGGCCAAACTGCGACCCGCACAGAAGTCCAATAACTGAACACCACTCGGGTTCAGATCGGGCAGGCCGTTCCTCCCAATCACGCCCCTCCAGGTCCCACTGTCATTGCCCACGTGAGCGTTGAAGTCCCCCAGCAGAACAATGGAGTCCCCGGTTGGGGCACTGTCCAGCACCCGTCCCAGGGACTCCAAAAAGGGTGGGTACTCTGAACTGTTGTTCGGTGCATAAGCACAGACAACAGTCAGGACCCGTTCCCCGACCCGAAGGCGCAGGGAAGCAACCCTTTCGTCTACTGGGGCAACGTACAGGCAGAGAGTCTGGGGGCTATCAGAAAGCCCACCCCGGCCCTCCGCCTCTCACCCGGAACAACTCCAGCGAAGGAGAGAGTCCAACCCCTCTCAAGGACTAGGGTTCCAGACCCGGAGCTATGTGTCGAGGTGAGGCCGACTATATCTAGCCGGTAGCGCTCAGCCTCTTCCACAAGCTCCGGCTCCTTCCCCGCCAGAGAGGTGACATTCCATGTCCCAAGAGCCAACTTCTGTAACCGAGGATCGGACCGCCAAGGCCCCCACCTTGGTCTGCTGCCCAATCCACATTGCACCGAACCCTTCTGGATCCCTCTACGGGTGGTGGGCCTGCAGGGGGACAAACCCATGTAGCCAGTTCGGGCTGGGCCCGGCCGGACCCCATGGGCGAAGGCCCGACCACCAGGCGCTCGCACACGGGCCCCAACCCCAGGCCTGGCTCCAGGGCGGGGCCCCGGTAACCCTCTGGGCCGGGTACACGTATCCTTGATCATACCCATCATGAAGGGTCTTTTGAGTCAGATTAAAGATTTCAAAATTTAAAAACGTAAAACAAACTAGGCATGCAAAAAGAGTACAAAAATACAAGAAACAGCAATAAATAATAATAATAATGAGCAGTGAATAAAAAGTGATCAATGGATTAAAGTGAACATATTTAGTGCAAAGTGAATATTGTATGTGCAAATAAACAACAACAAGGGGGACAGTTATGCTTATTATGGTGTCCATAAAGTGTCCATAATGTTCCTAAAGTGTCCATGGTGCAGTTTACTGTGAGCAGTGCTGGTTATGTAGCCTGACAGCACACATGTGGTGACCAAAAATGTCCAATAAATGAGCTTCCTGTTAGTCCATACGACCTAATGCTAATAGCTCTTGGTTTGACTGTGAAAGGCCAATGTGAACACAAGCTGGACCAGAATTGAAAGGTAACAGTGTATCATTATTTCTCCTTGGCCAAGACCAAATGAGCCAAACTCCAGGTGTGAAACATCCTTAATTTAGCTCAAGCATCGACACACATCAGAACACAGTTCATATGTCATAAATTCACAGCTGACTGCAGTAATGCTCTGCCCATATGGTGTTATCACAGACATCCATATAGTGTGTAATCGCATTGTCTGCCAAAATGCATTGGTAGGACTTTGTCCAGGGAAATGTATTTTATTCTTCTCTGAGTGACATTATCGGGACTCCAGCTTCCTATTTTTGTCTCGCTGACCAAGGACTTGGCCTATGCAGCACAGCAGTGGGTGGCTCATTAACATTAAAAGGCCAGCCTTGCTTTTTTTTTTTTTCAGAGGCTGCTCCATGTCACTGGTAAATAATGAGACTTTTTGTAATGTAAGCGCCCTGGGCAAAGTGGATAAGTAAACCCTATTCACGTGCTTGGTTTCCTCAAAAGCTTGAGTCTCAAGTTAAACAGACATAAACAGATAAGGTAAGAGTCCAAATGAGGAGCACTCACGCACATACGGCGACTTAAGATCATATATTCTTACTGAAGCGAGGTGTAAAAACATGCTAAAGCAACAGACATTCAAACAATTTACAAATTCAACAAAGGGGAGCTGCTTTAATTTACGGGGTCCTAACAATGTTCATTTCAGCAGTACAAACACTGTAAGCGGATCATGAAAAATTAGTCACTTTACATGCCTGAAATAGCGTGTTTGATGGTTGCCAAAGGCTTCAAAGCCCATAGCCCTACATTTCGCTTTACACTTTAATTCATGTGCAAAATGGTCTACAGATTTTCATAAATTGAGCCGTGGCTGTGATCTGTATTTGTGCAATATCCACATTCAAGAGAACACAGGATAAAGCTTGAATGTGGAGCCAAACAGATCTTCTGAGTGCTGCTAATTGTGATTATTAATTCTTTATTAATATGTCTATTCCTAGAGCAAAAGATACAGCTTTTGTTTTTCCAGTCAAAGTACAATTTACTATTTCAGTGAAATAAGGTCTGAAGCGATTGTTTTGAACCACTTTTTTGTTTGGGAGCATCAGTTTCTGTGTTTCAGCTGACCTGGCATAAATTATCCAGCTCTACAAATTACCTTTCTGGCAGAGTACATTTATATTCACTGGATTTATTACCTCAGTCCAGCTGACTAAGACACAACTAATTGCATTCGAGAGGCAAAATATTAATATACCTTTCCTATGTGACCTTTTTTTTTACGTGTAACCTCTGCCATGATTATCTATATTGTCAATCATGTATTCATATGAATCCCCCATCCCACCACCAACCCAGTTCATTTCCAAACAGTGGTGACATATTTGGCGGCAGGATTCTCTGGATTCAATCCATCTCACGTAACACTTCATCAGAACTGCTGAAATTAGAGTCGCAGCTATGAGTTCACCCCAGCTATACACGGGATATAATTTACCGTGCCGTATCTTTGTCTTGTTCCACATAATTACACTGCCAATGCCAGTGTAAAAAGCGCCCTTCACAGCAATATTAAGAAATATGACTTGATTTCTTGTAAATTAAAAACACGTCCGTATATTTACTTCATTTTAATACTGCGAACAATTTGTAGTCATCCGTGATGCAATTAGGGGGTGGACAAGTTACACACCAGATGGGATTTCACAACGCAAACAACTGACTATGTCTATGAGACGCAAATAACGTGATGATGGACTGAGGCATGGTGCAAACACAGGCCCACAACAGGATGAGAAATAATGAAAACAAATATGTAGATATTATGTAAGTAAGCATAACAGCTGTAGTATGAGAACCATGCACATGAACATAAAGCTGAAGATGGCGTGTAGCGGCGCTGGGCTGTGCAGAGATTTTGCCACAGGGCTGACAGTTGGAACAGCTGGTCACATGACATCCACACACATCCATTACAAAGAAACAGTGTACTGTACGTACATTATGTACAAGTTTGAGGAATTTGTTCTTTAAAATTTCTTTATACTTCACTGCATCACAAAGGGAAATATAGGACACTACATTCACTCCACAGCTTTTCTAGTTGCTTTGCAGTTTCCAGAACCTGTGAGCAGTTAATAAATGCTGACGTAATGTTACAGTTCAAACTAACAGTATATCAAGCAGTTTCAAGATGACACCACCTTTACAAGCATCATAAAAATGCTGCTTGCACATTCATGAATGTAAGTGTCTTGCCATCTCATGGCTCATCCCTCATGGGATTATGAGACACTTTTACAATACATCAATATTTACAGTACAACAGAGAACAACTTCCATCTGGTCTGGTCACGAATCAATCTAGTAATAAAAAGCAACAACAGTCATTATCCACTCCTTACTGACAGAAGGTTTACTTCCTTAAATTCACTGGAAAGAAAACACTGTCAATTCGAAGGTCGATTTTTCAAACAACCATTTCAGACGACAAGAGCCATCCATATCAAGCGACTCACTTCTATATCATCAAACAAAAGATCATAAAGGTTTGCAGAATAAAAGGCATTTTCTATTTTTTCCAGATTACGCCAGGGCTACACTGCCCGCGGAAGCGCAGCGCACCGAAATTCTCGCGCGCGCCGGAGCACCTCCGTTCACATCAGATGCGCATTTCTCCACGCCGTCGACAAGCAATTCTGCTCCCAGCTCTTGTTTTTCACTGCCTGGCTTGTCAGATTCGCTCACGGCTCGCGCAGAAAATAGACCAGACGCCGAACTGATCGCAGCAAATCGTGAGCCTGCCGCGGAGCTTCCCGGCGCGGCGCGGCCAGTGTGGACGACACAGTCGGTTAACATGGGCGCCGAAAGGAAACTGCCTTCTCTTCTCAGAGCTTCGAGGCTATTCGCGGCGCTTCCGTGGGCGGTGTGGCCCTAGCGTTAGAGAATGAACAAGATTCGACTTTCTTATTCCAAAGCAGCCTACCAACCCTTTCAATACAAAGCTGCATACAAGCTCTAATCTGAGAAAAACAGACTATGGTGTCCAAGAATGCATTAGCACTAATCCAACAATATAATAAAAATAATATTCAAAAACTTAATCTGCAAAATACAAAACCCAAAACCAGTGAAGTTGGCACGTTATGTAAATTGTAGATAAAAACAGAATACAATGATTTGCAAATCCTTTTCAACTTATATTCAATTGAATACACTGCAAAGACAAGATGTTTAATGTTCAAACTGAGAAACTTTATTTTTTTTTTGCAAATAATCATTAACTTAGAATTTAAAGGCAGCAACACATTGCAAAAAAGTTGGCACAGGGGCCTTTTTACCAGTGTGTTACATCGCCTTTCCTTTTAGCGACACTCAGTAAACGTTTGGGAACTGAGGAGACCAATTTTTGAAGCTTTTCAGGTGGAACTCTTTCCCATTCTTGCTTGATGTACAGCTTAAGTTGTTCAACAGTCCAGGGTCTCCGTTGTCGTATTTTACGCTTCATAATGCGCCACACATTTTCAATGGGAGACAGGTCTGGACTACAGGCAGGCCAGTCTAGTACCGCACTCTTTTACTATGGAGCCATGCTGTTGTAACACGTGCAGAATGTGGCTTGGCATTGTCTTGCTGAAATACGCAGGGGCGTCCATGAAAAAGACGTTGCTTGGATGGCAACATATGTTGCTCCAAAACCTGTATGTACCTTTCAGCATTAATGGTGCCTTCACATATGTGTAAGTTGCCCATGCCTTGGGCACTAATACACCCCCATACCATCACAGATGCTGGCTTTTGAACTTTGCGCCTATAACAGTCCGGATGGTTCTTTTCCTCTTTGGTCCGGAGGACACGACGTCCACAGTTTCCAAAAACAATTTGAAATGTGGACTCGTCAGACCACAGAACACTTTTCCACTTTGCATCAGTCCATCTTAGATCAGCTCGGGCCCAGCGAAGCCGGCGGCATTTCTGGGTGCTGTTGATAAATGGCTTTCGCTTTGCATTGTAGAGTTTTAACTTGCACTTGCAGATGTAGCGACGAACTGTAGTTACTGACAGTGGTTTTCTGAAGTGTTCCTGAGCCCATGTGGTGATGTCCTTTACACACTGATGTCGGTTTTGATGCAGTACCGCCTGAGGGATCAAGGTCACGGGCATTCAATGTTGGTTTTCGCCTTGTCGCCACGTGCAGTGATTTCTCCAGATTCTCTGAACCTTTTGACGATATTACGGACCGTAGATGATGAAATCCCTAAATTTCTTGCAATAGCTCGTTGAGGAATGTTGTTCTTAAACTGTTCGACAATCAGCTCACGCATTTGTTCACTAAGTGGTGACCCTCGCCCCATCCTTGTTTGTGAATGACTGAGCATTTCAGGGAAGCTGCTTTTATACCCAATCATGGCACCCACCTGTTCCCAATTAGCCCGTTCACCTGTGGGATGTTCCAAATAAGTGTTTGATGAGCATTCCTCAACTTTCTCAGTCTTTTTTGCCACTTGTGCCAGCTTTTTTGAAACATGTTGCAGGCATCAAATTCCAAATGAGTTAATATTTGCAAAAAATTACAAAGTTTACCTGTTCGAACATTAAGTAACTTGTCTTTGCAGTGTATTCAATTGAATATAGGTTGAAAAGGATTTGCAAATCATTGTATTCTGTTTTTATTTACGGTTTACACAACGTGCCAACTTCACTGGTTTCGGGTTTTGTAATAAGACTCTAAAAGGATTATTCTGGATATTGAATACTTGTATGTGGATACTTTGGAAAGTACAGTTTGCAAATAATACATCTGTATTTTCACAAAATTCACAAAATGAGATGGAGACTGACACAAGGTCACAGTGACCTTTGACTACTGACCACCAAAGTCCAACCAGTTCATCATTGAGTCTGACTGGAAGTTTGTGCCAAATCTGAAGAAATTCCCTCCAGTTGTTCTTGAGATATCATTTTTACCAGAATGCAACGGACAAGGTCACAGTGAACTTGAACTTTGACCTCTGACCACCAAAATCTACTTCATCCTTGAGCTTGGGGGAAAGTTTGTGCCAAATTTGAAAAAAGTCCCTCAAGGCATTGTTGACATATCGCTTTCACAAGAATGAAACAGATGACGTTACAACAACCTTGACCTTTGACCCCCAAAATCTATTCCTGCAAGGCCTTCTCAAAATACCACAAAATTCACAAAATGAGACAGAGACCGACACAAGGTCACAGTAACCTTTGACCTTTGACCACCAAACTCTGATCAGTTCATTATTGAGTCTAGATGTTTGTGCCAAATTTGAAGAAATTCCTTCCGGTTGTTCTTAAGATGTCGCATTCAGGAGAATGTGACAGATGAGGTCACAGTGAACTTGAACTTTGACCTATGACCCACAAAATCTTAACACTTCTTCATGAGTCCAAGTGGACATTTGTGCCAAATTTGAAGACATTTCCATTAGGCTTTTTTGGGGGGGAGGGGGGTTAACTGCCAAACTGTTATGATACGTTGCTTTTACACTGCAGGAAGAAAAAATCCACACCACCACAGCCCTTATCAAGAGTCTTGACCTTCATGTGTGTGGGAGTTAACAAATATTGCGTGCACAAGAATTAATGAGACATATCATAATCAAACAAATCTATTTTTATCATATATGTTTCTCAAGAAATAAGCACAATGTGAACTTCTAATAAGGCCTCAGTAAAGAACCAACACTGTTCCTTCATGTAAGCCTCTAAATCCAAGTTCCTGAAAAAAATTCTTACATTTATGACTTTTCCAACCCTATCACTGCTTCCCTCCATCTATTTCCTCCACCTCAGGAACACTGATAGTGCACTTCCTGACAGAGCTGACAGCAAAAACTCACCCACAGGCAATTTGCCTGAGAGTCAGCGACCTGCAATTACCTGCCATCTCTCACCATCGGGGGGCACACGATGGCCTCCATGTCAATCACAAGCCTCAAAGATGGGGAGATGAGAGGATCTTTCTCACACACACACACACACACACACACACACACACACACACACACTAGATCTTTCTGACCTCTCTACAGTGTCACTGCACACACATTTACTGTACACAGTTCGCTCATGTACTGATGAGTTTCTGGCTTTAGAGGACTCAATAAGTCACAGGAGGCTGTTCTGCTCTGTTTGGCATTATTCTTCCCCGTTTGCTCTGCCTCTGACAGGAAGACAGCCAAGAATCATGGACTCAGCCAGCTGGAAGAAAACTCACATGAAAAACAGGCATGACGTTAACTGCATCTGTAGTGACGAGGCTGTATGCTAGGAGCAAAGGCGCAGCTCAAGGAGAATTGTGTGTACATTTTTACCGCAATGGGTACAAATGAAGAGGGTGGAAGAAGAAGTTGTCTCTCAGTCATGTAGCGAACTGTGTATCTGAGACTTCAAACTGTATCCCAAGATAACTCAGAAAATATTCCACTCTGAAACACTACACAAATGTACTGCAGAGTATACACATAGTAAAACAATAATCTCTACTTCTAGCAAATGTTGGGACTGTAAATAATACAAAAAACTTTATTTGATATCTTGTTACAATAGCGGCACCCTCAAGTTCAGAATTTGCAGCTGCAGTCTGATGTACTTTTTTAATGAGATGATCAGACAATAAACAAGCATCTGTTGTTTGACAGTCACAGTGGACTGAGACAAAAAACGCACATTAACATTGTTTTTATAGACTGAAGACTCTATGTCTCTGAACGCAGACTGTAGTCAAAATAACTCTGCCCAGTGCATCGGGGGCGTGCCAAACACTTTTTTTGGTAATTTTGTGGCAAGTCTCACCTAGCACATCTGCGGCACACTCTGATACAGGGTGGAATCAGAAAGATCATGTAATCATACACTGTAGGCAGGCATGTTAAAGGCTGTGACATTCATGCCAAACCACATGGACTTCATTCATCCCTTATAAACACAGGGCTCTCTCTAAGGATGGGAATTGATAAAGATTTTATTGATACCAATGCCATCATTGATTTTGCCCATCAGTCCAATTCTTTATCAGTTCCTTTACTGATTCCTGGTTAATTTTCTGTGGGAATAAAGTGAGCCTATGCAGGTTTTCAGCATATATGCAACTGTTTTATTATCTGCAAAGACCGTAAATGAAATGACAGGATATCTGTACAGCCTTCATTTTCATTTAGGTTTTCTGAGTCAAAGAAGAAATCTGCTAAGCCTGCCTGTGTGGCACAAATGTTATGGTAACATATAATATTTAAAAATGTAGAAATATACGCACATCACTAAGTTTGGGTGCTGGTCTAAATGGAAAACTTTAGAAAAAAGAGAGAAAGCCCGTACACTCTCATTATGCTCCAAAAATCTTTACTAGTTAGACAACGTTTCGAGCATGTCAGCTCTTTATCAGGTCATCTTCTTTTTTTAACATATAATATTTACCCTTGTAATTGACATGCTGCTCAGTTAGGAAGCTCAGTTACAGTGTCAAATTCATGACATTCCTGTAATTTAAGCATATTGTTTCAGCATATTGCTGGTGTTTCACTGTAACATGATATAATAATTTTACGGACATTACAAGCACCACTGCTGTCATCTTCCTTCGTGGACTGAAACCACGCTTTCGACTGTTCTCTCCGCCATGAATCCTTGTTGCAACTTTCATTTTGAAATTCCTATGGTCAAGGTCTCCAAGTGTAATAGTTTGTGATTTTATTTGCTCTCACAACGATCCATAAAGTACTCATCTGCAGTTTAACACCACCATGGTACCATATCTAAAATAAAAGCAGTATTCTTTGGCATGTTGTATTTTCTAAATTAATGTTTAATTCAGTTAGATTTTACTGTTTCACATGCAAAAATAATTACTGACCAGTACAACAAAATTGTTACCTGCTTCATCTTTCCACATAAACATGATCCTGCAAATCCAAAAATAAATTTGGATTCTTTTGTTTCCTGGAAACACCACAATAAAATTTTACCCGAAATAATCTCTGTCACATCACGTTGCTCCTCACAGCCACACATCTACCTGTATTGTAACAGAAAATGCTGAGCTCAAGGCAACTCTTTAAAAACGAGATGATGTGTATAGTCGTTCCCACGGGCTACTGAGTGTTTTGGATGGAGACACTGGGGAAGGATTGGCAAGAACAGACAGAGGTCCTGAGAGAGTGATTTGGAGACAAAGAAGCATTAATTAATCGAGGATTTTTCATGGAACTGTGTGAACCATTTCCAATGACTGTAACCGAAATCCCTGTTTATTTACACTGCAGCAGAGTAGAGTACAGTAGAATAATTAATTATAACGACACGTTTGATGCGCACATAAGCACTGAGGTTTCTGTGGTCTGCACGTAGTTGTGGCTTGACAGTGCACAACATTCCTCCAATTAGAGACAGCTGATGAAACAGATACCTGCTGTCTTAAGATGGCATTAAGGGGACTTAACAGAGTAAAGGAAAGGAACTTCAGGTTTGTAGCTGTACTTTGGAAAAGCAGTGCTAACATGCTCACAATGACAATGCCAACATGTTGATGTTAAGAAGGTATAAAATTCAGATGTTCACAATTTTAGATATTTTCTAATAAGCACTAAACACATAGTACCACTGAGGCTGGTGGTAATGTCATTAGTTTTAAGGTATTATGTCATTAAATAAAATATGAGGGGAAAAGCTAATTTTTGACCTAATTGTGGCACCAGATGAAAAGTCAGGAGGTCATTAAAATGATTACAGTTCTGCCTGAGGTAATCATAAATGTGTAATTTTAAGGCAATCTGTCCAATAGTTGTTGAAACACTTCACTAAAATCCAAAAATGTCAAAAGTCAGGGGGTCACAAATTTAGTAGGATTTATTCACTGGGGGACCATGGATCTACAAAACTGACTTCCGATAGCAGCGATGAAGGCCCCCGACCTCACTGTGCCTCAGCCATAAACGCTGCACATGAACACACTGCAAAGATTACAGCAAATGGTCAACTAGTGCAAAAACTCTAACCCTGCATGACAGGAAATAATTCTCCACATCAGCAGACAGCAGTAGTCTGTAATCATTCATTCAAAAAGGAAAACTGAAAGACCATCTTGACGCTAGTTAGCAACACATTAACAACAACACATATTTACCATGTGCTAGTGAACAATAACACAAACCATTGCCAATCAGCGTGATTCCATTCACAGGCTCCACAGTTGCCGACGCCAATGTGGCTTGCTGAATCAGCAGAAAAAAGCTGACTAGCGCTGACAAGGGCCAACAGTGCAGGACACAGTGCACCAATGAGGGCGGCAGATGCTCACAAACTGTCCAACTTTGACTTTGCTTGGTGTGTCAGGGCCTTCATGGAAATCTGTGAAATAATTGTTGAGATGTTTCAGTTTGGACCAAGGTGGTAGGCTAACCAACTGACCAACTTTTCATCCCTGGAGTCACATCACTTGCATAGCTAAAAAAGCATGTCTGTCTATGCACCACAGTTGTGGTGTCCAGTGTGCCACACATCAGAATGTGTCATTCTGAATCTTCTTTATAAAAGTATCACTGCGTTCTGTAAATAAATATTCAAAGTTAAAGATGTCAGTAAGTAATCTACAGTGGAAAAGTCACCACATAGACCTTTATATCAGCTCTAAAATAAACAGGTAGAAGATGGTAGAACAGGATAGATGCTGTGCGGTCCTGTTTCATACCTAAATCCCTTGATGCAGCTTTTTGAACACACTGAAGTTGTTTCAACTTCTCTTGGCTGAGGCAGCCAAACAGAGTGTTGCACAAGTCAAAGTGAGATGAGATAAAGGCACACATAATCCTCTCTGTATCACTAAAATGCATGATGGTTCTAATTTTAGCTGTGCTCCTGAGATGGAAAATCATGCACAGGTTTTTAAAATCCCTTTCAAAACAACATCATCAGACTCCTCAGTTTTTAGAGGCAAATATGAGGACACAAGTCTACTTAACAGACCAAGAAGAAGTTGAATCTTGCTGGAAACAAAACAAGGACTTTTAGCTAAATGATACAATCGAAGATAGATATTTTTCTTTAATACTTAATGACACCTGATTTGTACTGTTAAAATATATGCAAAGACAAAAAATTATATATTGTTTTGTTTTGAGTGAGAAGTTCAGCGGGGTGTCATCTGCAAAACAATGAAAGTGCATTTTATGTTGCATTTAATAAATTAACTAAAAGAAGCACCTACACTGTGATCTTTGATAAAGTTCATACTGTACAGTGATTTTCAAGTTTCACACACTAAGTGCAAATATGAGTTCAAAATGAGCAAAGAATTCATGTCACACTTTTCACAAGGATAGAAACAACTTAACCTTTTGTCCAAATTTGATCATAAAAAAACAAGTTTTTCCACACCACTTACCCTTCACCATCACAATAAACAATCAAACTCAAGAGGAAAATTGTATGTCTAACTCATGATTAGATTTCCTTGAGTGGCCCTTCACTCTGCCTTGCCTTTTGACTGGATTTTTCCCACCCCACTCGCCTGGTCTGATTTGGATTTCAGGCCTTCATTTTCATCTAGTTAAGCTGATTGAGTTGAAAAAATAACACACGCAACCCCCACTTAATTCTAATCGAGTGCTAGGTTTGAGACACAAGTACAAATTAACAATTTTGTCAATGTTCTTAATTTATGAAATGAGGCAAACTCCTCATCGAAACATTACTGTGATTAGAACAGCTGATTACTGAAGGGTAAAACAATTTTGGGCAGCTGTTTAATGTGTAAGTCTGACATGTGCACTGTTTTGTTTTCAGCAAGTAATAATCTCATAACTTGATTATTGACTTATCCTCTGTACTGATTTAATAATTAACAGTCAGGTAATGTTGAGTTTCTCTATGATGGTGAATGAAGCGCAGTATTAGCATATTATTTATACTCATTTTTAAAAGTGTAAATGCTTTATGCCATTGCACTAACATATTCTTTTTTAACTCTGCCAGACATAAGCCTGGAGAGAATCATGAATTTGGTCGTGCGTGTGTGCATGTGTGAGTGTTTGTATGTCTGTGCGCAACTAATCTCACTAACTATTGGAACAAGCAGCCTCATATTTCCTGTGAACCGTATGTTCGAGGATCTCTCCTGGTTGCCATGATTCATAATTGTTGGAAAACCTGTTTGTGATGTTTTATACAGTCATTGGCTACTGACTCCTCACTCCTCTCAACCAGCCGGTAGGGGCCACAAGTTTTCCGGAAATTGGCTTGGCTAAAACAAGCCTTACCATCTGTTGCAGGCCACATTTTGGCCTTCGTCATGGCTCAAAAACTTTTTGTTACAAAGGTAACCCCTGCTCTCTGATAAGGTACGCCTCATACCGCATCATACCACATTGGGAACATTTCAAAAGTGTAATGTTTTGCCTGCAGATTTTTTAGAACTGCTGTTTTTGTTGATTTGGTCATTTGTCTTGATACTTGTGCTTTTACCATGAGTAAGTAAGCAGGCTATGTGGGTAAACTGTTTCTTTTTTTGCCTAGTTTAGTTAGTTTAGTTATGACCAAAAATTTGGACCAAAAATTTCTAGCTGTGTTTTAGTCATTAAAAATACATTCATCCTCATAATTATGCTGTATCAATATTTCACATGCAGTGCCTGTTAAAATAGACTAGGCGTGTATTTTTATTAGTTTCTGGGACGCTTCTGAAACATGCTGCAGCGCGTCTGCTGAAATTACAAGAATTGTTGAGAGTGGTTGCACTGAAACTGAGCGGCCGCCTGGCAGAGATTTGCATTCTACTGAGAGCACTTTTCTAGCTTTACAAATGGAAACACTTCAGTTCAGCTATTTGTTATTCATTGGAAGAACAGTGTTACATCCCATTACACTACGATATTGTATTTGAATGTTGTGTGTACTGCAGGCAAAGACAATAAAGGTTGTGTACCAGAGATTTATATTGAGATACTTACATACATTGATGTTGGTTGTTATTGTTTGAAAAACTTAAATGTATAAGCTTGTGTCTAATAGGTTCATTTTTCCCTTCAGATTGAAAATGAAAAGCTATTCCAGGAGGTGGATTGGCATATTCGACTGATGTTATTCATCCATGATAACCTTCAAGGATTCAGCCATCTAACTGAAATGTCAACAAATAACAGTTCAAATGTCAAGAGGTTAAGACCCCAATCCAACATTTGACTACATAAATGAAGTCCGCTCGCATGCATGGTTAAAAAGTTTTGTCTTGCAGAAGAGTTATGAGCACTTTTTGCATTTCTTAAGTGAACATATATGAATATACCACGCTGTTTTCCAGCTGTAAACATTATTGATGTAAACTCACCTTTAACCACAAAAGAAAACATTGATACTTAAGCTCCAGGTACTGTTATGTGTTAATTTGTTTGCATTTAAAAGACCTGTCAATCAATTTAAGAGTGGGAGTAAGTTCTAATCTTGTGTATTGATTTTTCATGATGGGGCCAACCATTTGTTTGCATTGTACGTGTGGAAAGCTCCTTTAAGCTCTGACTTGACTTTCAAATAAGCTGAGTCATCAGAAGTGTGGCGGTCCTTATGTTACAGTCAGTGAAACAGCCACATGACATTTCCAACAGAAGAGTGATGGGAAAGGAGCTGTTCTACTGTGCACTAATCACTTATTCCCTCCTTCTCCCCCTCCCCCATCTCTCCATCCTCCGTCCTCCCACTGTGTCCCCCTCTCTGTCTCTCTGCTCTGACGTCTGTAGTCAGATACAGAGTTCTGGGATAAGATGCAGGCAGAATGGGAAGAGCTCGCTCGGCGGAACTGGCTGACAGAAAACGAGCAGGCGCAGATTCCCTCCTCTGTCTCTCCACATGAGAAGGTCACTATCATCACAATGTTACAATCAGCATGTGCAGAAATTTGTACTGATTAAACTAATGTAGAAATATACAGTAATGCCAGCCTTTATAGAGTAAACTATGCTTGCCTATCTAGAGTTGTACTGTAAAATGAGTTACCCGGCATTTGAAGAAAAGTGACATAAAATATGTTTACTGTACTTTTGATATTAAGATTTTATGTAAAAATACACCTCAATCATGCATAATGTCCAAGTGAAAAGAGCACACTGTCCCACATATTTGCCTATTCCTTCAAAGTTAAGGAATGGTTCAGCATTTTGGGAGACTGATACTACTCTCATCTTTGCACAATATAATGCTCGAACCAAGAAGTGATTAGCTTAGCTGAGCACGACTACAAGCAGGAGGAAACGGCTGTAATTCATACACAGAGATTTTTGCCTATCTTCAACCAGCTCTGTGTCATCATAGTGTGTGCAAATGAACGGTGTTTGCCTCCCAAACACCGTTCATCTGCACACATTGCCAATGCTAAAGTGAGTTTCCCTTTAAGAGGAAGTTACTGTCTTGTTGTCATCGTGTCACAAGCTGAGAAGGTCACTGTCAATCTCCTCACCTAATTCTCTGCAAAAAATGAAAAATACATCTCCCAAAATGTCAAACTTTTTCTTTAAACCCTGTTGTTGGATGTGGACATCTCCATTCACAGGAAGCAAATATTTGAGACCTAAAAGAAAATACAAGCTGAACACAGAAGCTACTGTGGTATTCTGATAGAAAGCATTACAGAGCTTACATCCACTGTCATTCAGATATCAAAATGTGCAGAGCTGCCTTGAACAGTTTGAGTTCACCAAGGAATTCAAATCCCTAGGTAAAGACTTTTACTTTTTACTTTAAATGTAGGATATTGAACAATCACATTTATGTTTCTGCAAATCAATACCTATAGAGCTTTTTGTATGGGATTAAATATAACCTGCAATGTACCATATATATGAAGCACCATCATATATGCTATAAAGTATTTTTTTTGCATCCTAGAGGACAGAGCATATGGCTGAGTAGTATACTTTACTTTACAGCTTTTTTTTTTTTTTAATAAGCTGACCTTCTTATATGAGGAAATCATACGAGATCAGACCTCTGGGCTTTCTGATTGATCCCAGTGCAGAACTAGTTCTTAAAGAAAAAGCTGTTTCAAAGTCATCGCACTCAGAGACGGTCAACAACACACTCCAGGGTAATCACAGTTTGAAAATGCAAGGTTTAACATTTAAAGAGAACAGACAAAGCCCGGGGAGCTCAGCCAGGTTTGAAGTGAAGCAGAAAAGATCAATTCCTGCTGCTGGAGCTTTGCTTAAATATACAACTGCACAGGACAGTTGCCCTGGTTTGCATTTGAATATGGAAGAAAGAGAAACTGACATTGCCACTGTCACTATTTTTTTTTCTTTTCTTTTTTTTTTTTTTTGCTGACAGGGTTACTACTTCCACACAGATAATCCTTATAAAGACTTGCCTAACGCATTTGAAGAGGGACTAAAGAAGTCTCGAGAGGGAGACTTGCCAAATGCTGTGCTTATGCTGGAAGGAGCTGTCTTGCAGGACCCTCAAGATTCAGAGGTAAATTCATTTCACACACACACACACACATATTGTATTTTTTCCTTATTTAACCAGGCAAGCTAAGGAGCAGATCGAGGAACATTTATGCCGCAGATGGCCAATAAAACTGCAGTCCTGCATCGGTCAACCAGCAGTTGGGTTTTCAGCGCAAACTAATGGCTAAATCCAACCCCAATAAGTCCACCTCATGTTGAGAGAAGCTCAAGAGGAAGAATGCCTCACTGACCACACAGGCTGTGTGAAGCAGATTTAGTAGGCAGCACCCACAGGCTAGATGCTGATTGCCTGTAGAGGGCAAAGGATTTTTTTTCTTGTTAAGAGTTGTTTACTGTAGCAAATATACTCAACTTGTCCATACTCTTGATGAGAATTTCCATTTGCCCACTGAGCTGAATAATAGCTCATTCTGCAGGTTTTTTTTCCTCCTTTTTATATTCTCCCCATTTCTAAAGAAGTGACCTCTTTGCAGGCTGAAAGAGCAAAGCCCTCATACAAAGTACTTTCGGAATCCCCTGGAATATACAGAAATGTGCCAGTTATTCCGAGGAGAGGATTATCCCGCGGTGTATGGAACTAATACGATTCCAAAATTCCTCCTAGGGCGCTTAGTGGCTTATTGCCCCACTGTGAAGACCTCTGAATCATTCAGAAATAATTTCGACCCTCATTTCAAAGAGTGGAACAAAAAAGCATCTACAGAGATTAGCTTTGGAACAGGTTATTAAGAGTGCCCTTACAGACACAAATACAGATGGGTAATCTCATAATCTTACATTTTTGGTTTGAGGTTAGTTATATATCATTGTCTGCCCTCTTGTGCTGATCAAGGGTACTTTCCATTTGCATGTCCCTGCTGAGAACCAACACTGGCACAAAGATCAGCCACAGTGCCCCTCACACAGTCATATTCTAGCAAGGGCATAGATTTTGTTGCAACATTGAGAAGGAAATTTATGACACAGGGGGATTTGGGGTACTTCGGGGTAAATAGAAGTCCCCTAGTACTTTCTCTGAACCTATGCATTTACTGAGCAAAAACGTGATTCATCTTTTAGTTGACTGACAGAAAATGAACTAGTGTGAGGGTGTTCTGCTTCAATCAATTTCATATCATTGTAAACTGAATATTTAGGGTTTTTGCATTGCTGGTAGGACAAAACAAGAAATCAAAGGACGTTGCCTTGAGCTGGAAAAGTGTGATTTGACTAAGAGCACTATCAATAATGAATGCAATGTTTGTTGCAGCTTTGATATTCTTTATCTGATGCACTTAAAGGGATACATTGTTGATTTTCAACCAGATCTGTGTCACTACAGTGTGGGACGTGTGTGCAGATGAACTGTGTTAGGGTGCCCCCTGTGCTGTTCAGTGAGCAGAAATCCACTAGAACGCTTCATTTTGCGTCATCAATGACATCATCCAGTGAATTTCGGTTGGCAGACAGGCTGGGTGCTCCGGGAGCTGCCAGCACAGGGGCACCTTAACAACGTTCATCTGCACACATTTCCCACACCATGGTGACACAGACTTGGTTGAAAATGTATAATATATGAAGTTTCCTCCAATAAATGTAGGGCTGCAACTTACCATTATTTTCATTTTCACCGATTAAGCTGTCATGAACGGCAAAGTTTCACAGAGGCCAAGGTGACGTGTTCAGTGTGTTGTTTTGTCAAACCAATGGTCCAAAATCCAAATATTTTCCCTAAAAATGACTCAAATGATAAATCCAGTATCACAATAGTCCACAATTATAATTTTCTGCTGACTGATGAACTGTTCAGCTCAACATGAATGAGAAGTCCTCACCTAAATTATCACTTAACTGTTTTTAAAGAGATGAAGCAATATGTCAGTGAGTCATCTCTGATAGCTTCACTGAATAATAAAAGGTCTTCTATTGCTCTGATGATTAAATTGAGTATATGAGAGTATCTAAGGCCAGCCCTCCAAGCTAAATACTTTTTTTTATACACACATTTTTAATCATAATTGCATGTGCCCGTTTGACCTCATGAAAGTTTTACAACTGATGGAGATTTGAATGTTAAATGCACCGAAGCTCCTCTGTGTTTATGTGTCTGAAACACTAGCGTCATTTGCTCCGTGTTGGATCCCTCTCATTGTGCCTGACTGATGATGCTGAGCCACTGTAACCGTGGTTCAGCCCCTTGAGAATACTGGCTATGGGGTCCAGGTTTCCATCCTGCTGTTTACTGTTACCTGTATTTTGTTTCCCTGCAGGCTTGGCAAGTGTTGGGGACCACGCAAGCTGAAAATGAGAATGAGCAGGCTGCGATCGTCTCCCTCCAGAGGTAAGGAGAAACAACTGCATCAAATTCCCATTTAAAAAAAAAATGTTCTCAGACTTGGCGGAGCTGTCAGCTGTTATTGCTCAGAGACACCATATGT
This sequence comes from Epinephelus fuscoguttatus, assembly GCF_011397635.1. Classification (NCBI taxonomy): domain Eukaryota; kingdom Metazoa; phylum Chordata; class Actinopteri; order Perciformes; family Serranidae; genus Epinephelus; species Epinephelus fuscoguttatus. The sequence goes on along the minus strand of NC_064761.1, from coordinate 25,456,819 downwards.
TTGCATAAGTGGGACTCTGTGGAAATGTTAAGAGATGAAGCCCATCATATGAAATTTGCCTGAGAGGTTTCAATAAACTTTTTGGCAGAAGTCTATTCAGCAAGAGAAGTCAAAATTCTGATGTAGAGATTTGTTTTATTTATAGTCCTGAGGAAAAGAGCTCTTTACTGTTTTACTTTACCAAGCTGCGATTGGAAGGAAAGGTTCTGTGATTTTTATTCCTAAAATAGAGACACCCCACATGGATGGTGATTGCACAGAGCCAGGGTATGAGTCCTCAATGGGAGGTGGCCCACTTTCATTCATAACACTGCTGAAGCCAGAAATTGCACCTATCTGGGAGTGTGAACGCTGACAAGTCAACTGAAGACACAGGAGACAGCCATTCAGGAAAAAATGCATCCGTCCTTTTTTTTTTTTCCCCAAAGTGTGACATAAATTGTCCATTCTGTGAAATAGAAAAAATACTAAGAAATAAATAAATAAAAACATTTCATTGCTGTTCTATGTAAATGGGATTACAAACGATGCAAATAATGTATTTCCCAATTCCTGCGAGAATCTCACGTAATCCAATTGACGCATTGATGCATATTCTGAAACGCCACTCAGATCTCAGATAGTTTGCATGGTGTATATTATGTAATGCCCCATCTGTGAGGGGTGTGTTTGGGTACGAAGTGAGATTAAATGTTTAACTGGCATTAGTCCTGTTGTTGCTACACTGGCAACACTTCAGTTGGCAAGCACCATGTTACCCTGCTCTATTCAGCTTTTTTTTTTTTTTTTACCACTGCATTAAAAATTGCAACACAAACAAAAACACATTAAAAATAAACATTTTGTTTGGCTAATGTTATTTCTCATGCACAGAACTTTTGTTTAGTTTTGCCTTATTCTGTCATGGTTATTTTATGCTTCACTTTTGATGCTCAAAACATGTGAGCTTTGCCTCCACAGCTCTCTGCAAAAACATTTTCTGAAGTGCAGTGGGTAACTGAAGTGGCATTAATGTGAATGATGGATGTGTGGTTAGTTTGATTATGTATACAAAAAAAAAATCTGCCAAAAGTGGGACTTTTCCATTTTCTACCCCTTGTACACATGGGACATTTAACTTTTTTCACACAAAAAAAGGAACACATCCTTGAAAGTGTACAGTGGATTTGAGTGGCCTGAACCAAAGTTTATATAATATCCAGCACACTGCAGTGGGGGACTGAAATAATTTGGTTTGACTGAGATTATGTGGGTTTTAAGGAAGTTGGCGCATCAGCTGTAGCAAATCTGTCTTGAAAATTATCTTGATGAAATCTTGTTTTGGTCTCTCCTCCAGTTTCTAAACTAATCCGAGTTGTGCATCCGACAGAGTGCTGCTCTTCTCCCATTTTCAATTACAAAAGCCACAGTAGATCTTAGTGGCGGTTGTCCAAGTGATGTAACCGGTGATATAACGTCAGCACTCGCAACAAACACGCTTTCCATCTCCAGCTCACCAAGAGCGTTTTTTTCCCTAAATGCAAATCATCTAACCCCACTGCTGAGGGCAGCATGCAAACCCAGTCCTCTGCAGGAGAGGCAGTGCAGGAGAGATGCAGCTCATCCATCCTGACCCAGAAATCATTAGCCTCTGCCTGATGTTCCCTCGCTTTGGCCTGTCCCAATTAATGCCTGTCAAATCTAGATTTTCCTTTGAAGTGCACACCTTACACCATCTCTTCTCTCCCATGCCCGGGTCCTTTCTCTATCCAGGTGTTTGGAGCTCCACCCAAACAACCTCCAAGCCCTCATGGCCCTGGCAGTGAGCCTGACCAACACTGGTATGCGACATGATGCCTGCGAGGCCCTGCTCCGCTGGCTGCGACACAATCCAAAGTACAAGCACTTATTGAAGGGCAAAACGCACCTCATAGGATCCCCAAACTCTCAACGCAGGATGTCTACCGCTCTCAACATGGGCAGACATGAAAGGTAGAGTATTTAGACTGAATGGGCAGACAGTTCAACGATACTTTTTACCTGATGAAAACATCAAATAGATCATGTCGCTGTATTTTTAGATCTTGTAAAATGACATTTAACCTAAAGATCTGGCACACATTATGTTATGTTGTGTGCCATGTTGCACTGCTGTGTGAGTGGCATGTTTGACTGTGCGTAACAGCAGTCTTTTGATGGTCATTTACACATTGTCCATAACAATAACTATGTCAGGTAACAAACTGCATCAGCCTCGGGTCGGATCCGAACTGAAAAATCAGACAGTCTGTTGGGTGCGTGCCGGGCTCAGTTATAATTGCCTCAGACTCGGGTCAGGTTCGGTCAGGAAAATGCGGCCCAAGCCACGCTATAGTGTGCTCACCTGTGTGTGTGTGCACCCCCTAATATAACAGTAGGGGAAACACTGCTTATCTATAAGTACAGAGTCACTGAGTACCTGACAAACATATGATACATCATGTGCTACAAGCTGCATACTCAAAAACAAGATCATTACCGGCTGTTTCAGGGTCTCATTTGTTTTACTTAAACTGCTGTTACTTTGTCAGGAGAAGCAAAATCTGATTTCAAGGTCTCTCAACCACAGCTGGTATTGGTGTAATTTCACTGGTGAAGCAGCAATCATGGAGCTTCGTGTATCCATCTTGTCAAACCACTCTTACTGCTGTAGAAGGCAGACCATCTGTATTATCTTAAGCTAGGAAAAATGAGGCCGTTAGATATATCAGATTGAAAAGGCCTAATTCTGCTCCCAAAGTAAAGCAGCACTTTATCAAAATATTTAATCATCTAGTCAATGTGAAGAGGTACATCCCAATTACTGTGGTCTCTGCTCCAATCCATTCATATCATACTTTTTATTTCTGCTTCTTACTCCATCCCTCACTCTTTACACTCCTCTTTTCTGTTCTTTCCTCTCCTTTTTTCTCTCTAGTAAGTTTTTCAAGTGAAGCAGCAACAACAGGAAAGATTCAGTTTGTATTAGCAGTAACATAACACAGCTCTAGTACAGCTGAAAGCAATCAGTAAACAATAAAATAAAGCAGATATCTGAAAGTCCAAACAGGAACACAGGGGTGAAACTCCAAACCACAGAAATTCAAGTGGATTCTGCAGAAGTACAGTTGAAAACAGAGAAAAAAATGTGATGGTCTGATGGTCTAGCACAGCCAGACCTCCGGGAACAGCATTGTTCAGCCTTGCTTTCAATTTTTCCTAGTGGCCACTTGTGGTATTGCAGCAAAAAACAAATGCTGTGTGTCCCAAAAGGGACAGGACACCTCAAACTGCATTCATTCATAAATTCATTCATTTTCTGTAACCGCTTATCCTGTTGGGAGTCACAGGGGGGCTGGAACCTATCCCAGCTGACACTGGGCAAGAGGCGGGGTACACCCTGGACAGGTCGCCAGACCATCACAGGGCTGACACATAGAGACAGACAACTATTCACGCTCACATTCACACTTACGGGCAATTTAGAGTCACTAATAAACCTAATGTGCATGTCTTTGGACTGTGGGAAGCCCGAGAAAACCCACGCTGACACAGAAAGAACATGCAGACTCCGCACAGAAGTGCTCCCTGACCCCAGGATCAAACACCGAAACCTCTTGCCGAGAGGCGACAATGCTAACCACTGCCATACCGTGCCCACCTCAAACTGCAAACAAGGTCAATTGTGACTCGATCATGAATTTTTGACCCATGGAGGTTTTACTTTTGTAAAACCGTCCTTGAGCTGAAAAAAGCAATTTAAAAATCCATGACATCGTCTCAAAAAATTCTATGGGCTGAGCGCCAACTTGTGGGCAGGGCCAGCGTGTAAAACACTACTGTGCATATTCAGTGGGTTGCATAACCCACTAGTAAACCCAGACGCTAGAAACTTTATTTGCATAAAAGCGAACAAGAAAAGCAATTCTTACTGGACTAAGTAAGCGCCATCTTGTGGTCTGGTATCCAGATTTAATAATACATGGATGGAACCCTTCATAATTCAAGTGTAGTGGAAACATACAATATGTCATCACAGCTTGGCTCGGCTCTGCATGGTGCTGCTAAATCGAACCAACCATGGTACAATAACTCAAGAAGCATGGAAGTCATCGTGTTTATCATGTTATAAATTTGGCTCACTTTCTTGATGGTTGATTTAAGTTTAGTTAAAAGAGTGTGCCCTACTAGCACTACAGTGCTGACCATGAACAGCAACATCCCCAGTTCACATTTGGCTATGCATCCTTGCTGCATGTTGTTCCCCATATCTTCCTATCATTTCCTAATAAAGGCATAAAATGCCCCCAAAAAATTATTTTGCCTGCTTCACTGCTTGGCCAGAACCACAAACAAAACAATAACAAAAACTTACCAATCAAGTAAAATAAAAACAAAAACAGTTCATTAGCTATTCATTTCATTAACTAATAACCTTCAAAACACTAAACTCTGCTACTTTTGCTGCCAACACGGAGGATGTGATTTACATAAACTGAACTAATGAACAAAAACAAAACTGAATACTAGTCGTCCTTCTTTTACTCAGCTCTCTCTGCATGTGTCCTTGCCGTTATTTCTCTTTTCTTCTTCCCTCATTTTATCTCTGTTAGCTTCCTGTCAATCTCCCTCTCTCTCTCTCATTTCTTACACTGTGAATAAAAGTTGACATGCAGTACAGTGCACATTGTAGCTCTGCGATCTTAAGAGTGCTCACTCAGCAGCCTTAAGTCACACTAATCCTTAGCTGTGTTTGTGTTATCTGTGTGTGTGTGTGTGTGTGTGTGTGTGTGTGTGTGTGTGTGTCCACAGCTCCATGCTACCCGAGGTCAAGGAGCTCTTCCTGGAAGCAGTTCAGCACAACTCTGACAGCATCGACCCGGATTTGCAGACAGGCCTTGGGGTGCTCTACAACCTCAGCGGAGAATTCAACAAAGCTGTAGAGTCCTTCAATACAGCCCTGTCAGTGCGGCCTGAGGTAGGAACTCGGACACGTGTACAAACACACACACACACGGTCACACAGGAACAGGCAGATTAGACAGATTGTAGCTGTATTTGTACAAACGCTTGTCAGAGGCGGAGATGCTCTGCATGCAGGAATAATCTCATTGGTGGGGTCAAGCTTCAGTGGGTGGAGCCATGGAAGAGAAAAGAATAAATTACCTCATTTATAAACGTCAAGGCCAAAAAATGTAAAATCCTCATCTGATCAGCTTTGGCACCACCAACAGTATGGAACAATTTTGAGGTATCTATAGTTTGAGAATTCTGCTGCCACTCAGTATGTGCCAGGGTCTCACTGACAAAGATCTAACCAGCTGACTGTAAGCTGTGGTTTGTGAACACATGGGATGCACTGCTTTCCTTGCAGAAACAGCATATGTCAGACAGCTGGTTGACTCCAGCTGGTACTCTATTATGTCAATGATGTAAACTCTGCACCTTTCATGAAACACTATTCATGGTGATCAGAGGCTCATTCAGATATTCACAGCAGATACAGTTAACAAAACTGATCATCTCTGCTCGACTGCACTCCGAGGATGCCGGCTCGTCTGCGTACCCTTGCTGGTGGCCGTTTATACACTGCTACATGGGAGTCATGCAACATTTCACAATAAGAAAATGATGCCTGTATACGTATATTATCTCAGTATTACTGGAATAAGATTGTATTCTTCAGTACAAAGCCTAATGTTATAGTGAATTACTGCAATAATGATAATAATACAAACACAAACCATGACAGTTAAACCGCAACATAACTTTTCTCCAAAATTTGAGGTTCCACAGTATAAGTGCCAACCAATATTGTGAGATTGTGGCATTTATTACGCCCAATCACATTTCAATGTTAAAACTAATCACAGTATAGAACTGTGTATAAGCTATGAATGCACAACACACTTGTAATGCTTACTATAATATATAGCGTGACAAATAGCAAACTAGCAAAAATATTTTTTGACATTTTCCATAGTACACTGTGAATGTATTAGCAAAGAAATGTTAATATATTAGACTTTGACATATCAAATACACTGCATGTTTCAATTTAGCTATGGTAAAAATGCACATTGTCTGTTCCTCTCTGTAGAAAGTAATGACTTTTATCATTTTTTAATGTGAACATATACCAGACGTCTGTATTCATGTATTAATATATAAATCTCACCCATGAATTGCCAAGCCTTGTCCACAACTTTTTCAAGTCTTCCTTACCATGTGTTCCCACCAAACATGATGAACGCGATTTACTTGCGCGAGTAAATGAAAATTCATCGCGCTTCTCCCTTGAGTTTGGACGCTGGGCCATTTATGTTAAATCTGCATTATCGCGTCAGATGCGTGAGTACGAGCCAGCCCATTTTCACTAGATAACAACAACATTACTTCCGCCACTTCTTTCTCTCATTGACCATGGCTGAGATCACCATGATCGCTGCACTGTACCTGCTCTGGAGGTCCCAGATTCGTCTGAGGGCCAAACGCCACCGTCGGTTCTGTGTGCATGATATCCTGCAGAGGCACACTGCACTCGGCAAGTTCCACCATCTCCTATAGGAGCTATATAGATTATAGATTTGACCGACACCAGGCAGGGCGTGAGAACATCAGGACGTCAGTGACGTCGGGACAGTCTCAATGTTGATAGGCTATTGCGTCACGGTGTCAGGCGAATTCGCCTCAGAAGTTCAATATTTTCAACGATGCGGGCGAATTTCGCGTCTATCGCGTCCTTCTCATTGCGCTAAACGCGTCCATCGCGCCGCCCACTGCAAATTTGCATCAATTCGCGTCTTTGCATTAACTTTATATGTAATCTAGTCGCAAATTTGCAAATTAGCGTTTGGTGGGTACACAACATTAGACATTCACTCATATTCCACAAGACAATCTAAGGACTTTTATCTTTCATGATGTCGGACTTCTCTTAATCAATATTCATTGAAATACAGAGGACCATCTCTTTGGAACATCCTTCTTACATTTCTACAATCATCACCTACAGTATCGTTATTCAAAAAACATCTGAAAGGACTCTAATTTGCAAAGACTCTTAATACTTCATTGATTCATTTGTAATTTGTTTGTTTGTCTGTTTTTGTAGATTGTATATCTCTAATAATTTTGTGTTATTTATTAGTCTGGAACTCTTGTTTAACTATGCAAACTTCACTTTTATCTTTTTATGTATGATTGTTGTTATTTAATAGGAGAGGTATCTTCATAAGCTATTTTTGGCTTCTAACCTCTCCTGCACAATGTTTTAACTTTTAATTTCCCTTTTTCTGTATTTTCTATATATGTATATGTGCAAATAAACTAAACAAAATACATAATTCATTATAAATAGTTGCATTTATAATCTTGGATGTTCAGTATGCAAGCTTAAATTAACTTTCTGAGATATTGTGGCTGTTGCATTTTAGTTCATTTTATATTAAGAGCACAGTATTCCAATAATAATATGCAAAATATGAGCTGCCTCCTACAGTTTAACTGATTTGGCTTCTGAGAAACACATATAGTGCCTAAGATCTGCTACAAACACACACGCAACACAAAGTCACACACTTGAAAACCATGATCTGTCACACACCACATGTTCCCATGCAAACACATACAGCATACATGAAACCCTCGAGCTTGTACACATCCTTAGAGGGATGAAGCCACAAATATCCAGGGAGAGCACATGGAAACAAATGCAGTGAAGCACATCAAACGGTCACAGCAATATGTGAAATAAGGAGCTGCCAAATTTGGCCCCATGAACTCTTGACTGGCACACATACGATCTCAGCGTAAAACAAGATCTGGTGCACACACATTTGCACAGAAAAACAAAACAAAACAAAAAAAACACTTTGATGCATATTTCATGCACAACAAACAAAATAAACACATACATACACAATTACAACCACAAACTTTCCCTCCATCTCTGCATCCCCTTCATGCAAATCAGTCTCTGTCCTCCCAGCGCTGTCCCAGGCCGGCAAGAATATTACTCACTGTTAAATCCAACCTCCCACATTTGACTTGGTAATATCTGCTCCCCTGCTGGAAAAAATAGCTCTGAACACAAAGGGAGGTAATTATATCCCGCTGCTAGGCTTAGCCAAAGATGAAGGACCCCTATACTGTAGCAGACCATGACCTCTGTATGTGCCTGTCTACCTGCAGGTGGGAAACAGAGGCAAGGACACTCTGTGATGTAACGCAGCTCTCCTTAAAATACCCTTGTTAGGTTACTTCACAGCAGGGAGCGGCATTAACACTCCAAACAGTTCCTTGTTATTTGTGCATAAAAAAAAAAACAAAAAAAAAAAACAGAATTATCCCTCTAACGCTGCTTTGTCATGCTGTCTCTGCATATATAAGGCTGAGTGCTATGTAGCAACACAGATTATTCAGCTCTGTTTCACTCACACTTTTCTGTTAAACACACTGTCAGCTGCTTGGGCAGGTCTTTCAGAGATGGAAAGCATTTAAGACTTAAAAGATAACTGGAGAGATGGTGCTGATGAGTTTTTAATTCAGGCTAACATGAACTCCCCACTGTGTTTACTAATTAAATACATCCAGAAATATTTATAAATGCAAGCCACATTATCAAGGCTGACAGCATCTAACTACACACATCACAGTGAAGTTTCCTAAAACAAATCTTCATCTTCACCCTCTGACACTGCTCATCCTTCAACCAACCCCAACACTCACCATCCATCCAGGACTACTTGTTGTGGAACCGCCTGGGGGCCACGCTGGCAAATGGGGACCGGAGTGAGGAGGCAGTGGAGGCTTACACGCGAGCCCTGGAGCTGCAGCCAGGGTTTATCAGGTCCCGCTACAACCTAGGCATCAGCTGCATTAACCTGGGGGCACACAGGTGAGTGATGTGGGGCTATAGGAGGGTGGGAAAGAGCTCCTACACTATGCAATGGAGTAGAATTAGTTAGGGTAGCACCCATTATGAAAAGTCAAAATTATACTTCAGGCCATTTTAGAGAATATACAATCTAGTTAAGTGAGATAAATAAATACAAACTTAGCAATTCACCTGTTATGCAGCAGGCTATGACCTTTCAACTATGCAGTAAATCATAGACAAAAAATTCATATTAGGTACTCAATCAGCCTGTTATTTTCCAATTAAGCAATTAATCGTCTTGACAGTGTCCGAAAATAGTGAAAAAATGGCCTTTATAATTTCCTACAGGCTGTGGTCAATATTCAGATTTCTTGTTTTATCCGGTCCAACTAGTATCAACTCCTCATACTGTAGAGGCTGCAACCAGAGAATGTTTGGCATTTTCGCTTACAAAAACAACGAAAGAAAGAATTACATTAAAACAACTGTTCATAAGTTTTCTGTCAAACTTATCATTGCAGCTCTAATTCAGAAATCACAAAAGTTGTGATTTGGAGCAGACTAAGGGTGTTATGTATAATATGTATTTTCACTGAAAATGTACAAAAATGATGATGGTTTGGCCTCTCTGTAGCACCACAATGCTTCATTTACAATGGTATATTGTGACACATTTTACCATTATCAAAAAAATTGCAGTTGAGATTTTTTTTAATTGTGATTTCATTAATATTTCAATTAACTGTGCAGCTCTGAGCAGACAATCCATGGATTACTATCAGCATGTGCATTAAATTAATGTTGAATGTTACAATAATTGCTTTTAGGTGATATTTCCCAAATGCCTGGCTGATTACAAAAAAATGTGGAGAAAATGTTCATTTTGTGAGTGAAAAAGCCAATATTATAGAGACATATCTGTGTGAATTAGCAAAACTCTGAGGGAAATATACAGCAAAAATAATTAATGTTAATTTAAACAATTCAGCCCATACAGCACTTATAAAACCCCCAAATTAGTATGCAGACTCATAATGCACCCAAAATAAAAGAGGGCCCAAAAACAACAAGTGTAGTAACTTAGCCCTCAAAGCAGCAGAAATTAAGAAATTAAGCTAGCAGCCAGCAGACCCCAAAACATAGCCAGGTCCAAGCAATAAAACTAGCAAGCCGCCATGACAGTCAAAAAACAACTTTAATATAACATAATATAATAGTTTAGCAAAATAAATAGAAAACAGCCTACTTATTTTGTTGAAGAGAAGCAGTGACCCTCAGCATCTCAGGTGAAAGTAATTAACCTTCATGGAAGAGTTTTTTCCGCGAAGACAAGAAAATAACCGTTGGGTTTGAAGTGACGGTTAAGGCTAACACCTGTATGACATGGTAGACTAACCGGTGTCACTCAAACATTATTATTCCTTCACAAACTTCCCTGAGACGACAGGACGGACCGTGAGCAAGTGAGTTAGCCTATGGAAGGATATGGAGGCGGTGACCGTAGCATTTAGCAGCTAGCTAACTCGGTGCAAAGCGGCGCGCGGCGTAACTGTCAACTGAATCCAAACGCCCATCCTCGCGGACTGAGCCCTCGCGGATTTCAATCGTACGTACTGTGACGAGTTCAACGTCATCACGTAAAGTCTGTGCCCTCGAGACTTTCACTCGTTGCCATGGGGACATTCGAACGACGATTGCTATGACTGCATACAGTCATCATACGTACGTACGATGAGCAGACAGAAATTAACAGCAGTTATAACTGCTGTTCTGTCCCTGCTGATAACAAGATATAACTCTCATGTATAAGGTTGTTTTGTGAGTAAACAAAATAACTTTCTGTATTACATATGGAAGACATTCAAATTCAGGGATGTTTGTAAATAAGGACAGAGCTATGACTAAATAAATCTGGTAGGCCTATTAGTTTCATCAGAAGATCTTCTTTTGTCATTTATTGGCCTCTTTTCTAGCCTATATATTTGGCTATAAGAGAGGCTGCGATAATACACTGCATTATGATTCTCCTCTGTAGCCTATATTTTTACATATTTCTGTATCATGATATTGAATAGCATTTCTGGCCTGCGTGATTCAAGTATTGCTTTAAAAGGCTACAGTTGCCATTTTGTAGGTATTTAAATCTGTTGAAGTCTGCACCCCAAGCGGACCCTCTGAAAGTCTGCAGAAAGCCTGCTTTAGGCTCCTTGTGGACTGGATGAACTCTAGATTTGGACAGCCCTAAGAACTCCCAGACTACTCAGGAATGTGCCATGCAGCAAAGTCTAGACATTTTGGGTGCGTGCCGAATCACACACTTTTCATTTTTACTTTTAGTAGGTACTGCAACCCAGAGAGCTGTGCTGTTGTTACTTTGTAATGTGTGAAGTTTAACTTTAAAGTTATAACTGCACAGATTGTAGACTCTAATATATTTGTGACAGTGAAATTACATCTACAGTCCTGTGCCGTTGTTATTTTTCATAGTTATGTCCTATTGTTGTTGGTCATACATTGTAATAGGAGAGTATACCCACGTCCTCCTCGGTAGCCTACCCATTTACAAAGTAGTACACACATCTCATCAATCAGGCCTACCACTCTGCTAACTGTCACTTAACGTGCTAAGTTAGCTCGGTGGCTACGGGACAATAAGTTCATTTGGACTTTCCATCTCTTTGGCCCTCCACTCCTTCAAAGGCCAGCACTTCCAAAAACCTTGTACAGATTTACTTTACTCGCACTGATTGTAAATGCTGGGGTGACCAGGCCATAAGATGATGTCTGAATCAGTCCTAGCACGTGAAATGACATGTTTGGGTGTGCGGAGCCTGAGCAGGATCAATCCTTGCAAGTTTCCTCTACCCACACAGGATGCCTTAAACCAAACTGATCCCTGTTGTTGTTGCTTCCCCAGAGAGGCGGCCAGTAACTTCCTGACTGCCTTAAGCCTTCAGAGGAAAAGCCGGAGTCGCCAGCAGTCCCATCAGGTGATGTCTGGAAACATCTGGGCGGCTCTGAGGATAGCTTTATCCATGATGGACCAGCCCGAACTCTTCCAGGCTGCAAACATTGGCGACCTGGATCTTCTCATGCGGGCCTTCAACCTAGACATTTGAGGAATGGGAGGTAGTGACAATAGCAGCTCCCCCCTTCACTTACTCTTCAATTTCTACCCAACAGCCAAAAGCCCAAAGTGCACACATCAGAGCGGATCAGATCTGATGTTAGAGACGTAGAGTAGTGTGGTTTTTATGCACGTCCAAATTAACTGCCGTCGTCAAAGTTGTCACATTTTTCGCCCAAGTACCTTGGAGCGGTTCTGAGGACAGGTTCTTCCAAGTGCTTGAAGTGACTGCTTTGTGATGGATTTGCACTGCAATTTGTGATTTCCCTGAAGAGCACAAGGACGGGCAAAGATTGTACGAGCAATGCCTTAGAGAACACATCAATTAAAAACTGACTCATCCAGTGGAACAGAGCTGAGCCAGGAGAGACAGGCAGACAGACAGCTCGAGAATCTCACACAGGAACCCTCACATGCTGTTTGCAGAGAAAAGATGAGGTTTTGAGAAAGAATGAGAAATGAAAAAAAAAAGGTTTTGTTATCCAAGTAGTTTCTAGGACTCAAGTCTGTCTCGCCCTCCTGAAGGATGGATTTAGTGAGCAAATGATAAAGACGGCACCGTATGACCTGAAGTTCGAAATTCTGTTCCTGGCTTGTTTTCATCCTCTTTCAATGGAGAATAATGATACTGCATGAATAAGCATTTTCATAAATGGATTTCTTGTTTAAAATTAACATATTTTAGAAGTTTTCCCTTTGCACTTCAGACAAACAGATACCTTCCTCAACCCAAGTGGAATGTGCAAGCCAGGTTGTAAAGCCTTACTCAAATGCATGCGGGCAACAATATTTATTTATACTATTTTTATGGCAACACAAAAACACTAAGCCATTTTCAGACTGGTTTTGAATTCTTTAAATAACTGCCATCTTCTGAACTTGAAAGCTTTCTGAGCCATTATTTTTTTTGTTTTGTTGTTGTTGTTTTCTTTTGTTTTGGCTCCTAGCTTCTCTTTGTTCCCTTTATGCTGAATGGTTAGAGAAATACACACAAAGCCGGGCAACATTGATCTTTAAAACCTTCATTAGTGTGGAAACTTTCAAACTTTCTCATATGAACAAAAGTCGTTACAGGTCTAAAAATATCTCTTTCATCTTCTGGGATGGCTTTAGTAGCCCTCACATTTGATGTAACCACCCAAATCTCATTTTCCCAACTGTATTCATTTCAATACAGTGTAATAACATTACAGGTAATAGATGTGTAGCTGCAAGCCAAGACCTAAGCAAGCCTGGGGTATTTCCTAATGCAGTCATTTGTATCTTCGCTGTGCCTCCGCAGGCAGCGAACCTCATACATTTAATTAAATTAGTCTGCCTCAGCCATCATGCATGATTTAAATATTTATGTAAGCTTGGGCAGAATGCCGCACATATTTGAAAAGCTATTTGTTCGACCATCTGCAGACTTCAATTCACATGAAGACATTAAGTTATCATGCATCTGCAAAACACATGATTTTATGGAGCCAGTTATTTGAGATGATTCCTCCACATCACCACACAAGCAAAGCTTTTAAACATGCTTTTTTGGCTTCTCGAGCATCACTGCTGCTAGTTTGAAAATGAAGTGAACATCACGTTTCTTGCTGTGCGACAAAGTAAATGATAGATAATCTGCTGTTCTGAATAGCTCAGCACCCTGGTGTTGAAAAGACGTGTGCACAGTTTTGGCTGCGCTGCTGTAGAAAGCAGGTTTTTATTCACAGATCCTATGCAAAAGGTCATGTTTTATGTTGCCATACTGAATTGTCAGTTTGTCCCCATCTGCCTCGGTGGACCAAAAGGAAGTGGTGATTCTGTGCTTTGAAAGAACGCTATCAGGGGAAACCAGAGACCAGTACCAGAGCCATTCATCTTCCAAACTGTACAGCTTTGATGTCATGGTCTGTATGAGAAGAAGTGTTTCATTAGGAAGCTGGGGGAGAACAAAAACAAGTGTGCTTTTTCATGAGAGAAGTGTGGTCAGTGGATGCACAAACAGCATCCACTGAAAGTGTAGCCTTCATGTTTTATAACCCCGCGGTGCGGCGATCTGACCCCGCACCTGCCGAATTCACTGACGTACATCAAGCTCTGCTATCAGATCCATGTTTTATTTCACAAGCCACTGCACATGTTCTCTTTGAAACTCACCTCAAATACACTTTGAGAGGGGAAACTAAAGTGCAGAGGTAACAAACTGTAACTGTTGTCCAACCGGTCACATTAATATGTTATCCACTTTCAACGTAATGAGTAAGATGATATTTCAGGCTGAAACAGATGAGTAGCTACTGCAGTCAGATACTTTAAAAAAAATGTTGGCAGAGATTCTCTGTGGCCAACCATGATGTTTAATAGATCAAGGAGGCAGAGGAGCCCAGCGAGACACAGCACATATGTGCATGCCACTAACAATCTGCATCAGAGGGGGGCTGACAGTGGACTGCACAATGACAAAGGCAACGAGGCCAAAGCAGAAGCGGAGGCACAAATTTATTCAGAGATTTCATGATTAAAGACTTGGCAATGTAGCTTTTGTTTTTCACTGGAATAATATGGGTGATATCCAGTAGTCCATCAGTGATATCCTGTTGAATATTTCATCATCTTTCAATTACTAAATAAGTTATCTTCAGCAGCATAGATGGAACCAGTCAGTCTGTCTGCCCACAACTTTGCTTCAGGCAGAAATATCTCAGCAGCTGTTTGATGGATTGCCATGAAATTTAGCGCAGGAATTCATGTTCACCAGGGGATGCCTCCTGCTGACTGGGGTGATCCTAAGACTTTTGCTTTAGTGCCACAAAAAGTAGGGATGGGAACCAAATTGTCTTGGCATTGTATGCCTCTGAGGTTATCAGTTTCTTTTATCGATGCTGGCATGTTTTTCTAACAGCTGTGCATTGCTAAACAATGACGTTAAACTCATGCATCTACGCTGCTGGAAGCTTGGAGCAAGATGGAGCCATGGTGGAGAGGAAGAAAGTGTGGCTTCATTTTATGAAGATGACAACAGTGTTTCTTGTAATGTCTGTAAAATGATAATTCCAAGTAAGGGTGGATACATCGCAACATGAGTTTAAAGACATACTATACAGAATTTTCCCTAAAAACCAGAAGTAATCCCTCTCAGTCATCACTTAACACTAGAGTGTGTGGTGGTGTATTTTTCTGCCCTCTGCCACTGCCTCTCAACCAAGCAGGACGTCTATTGCTGAGGAGAAATATCCTCTGTATAACATTATTAACATTTTATCAACATTAGCATCAAGCAGGGAGGTTTAGCAGATTCTTTTGTCTCAGAATACCAAAACGAAAACAAATGCTGTACAAACAGGCTATTCTCCTTATTTCATTCATTTCATATGATCAATACGTCTGCTCTGATGCTGAAAACCTGTGTGCACCTACTGTTTTCCACACAGAAAACTGATCAGGACTCAATAAGGGAACTGATAAACAATTAGAGGAATAAACAAAATCGATAATGGCTTTGGTATCAATAAAATCTTATCAATTCCCATCCCTAACCATTAGTGAAATATCTAAACTACTGCATAGATCACCATGAAATGTGGCACAGACATTCCTGCCCTCCTCAGGATGGATTTTAATAACTTTTTTTTTATCTCACATCACCATCAGGTCAAAATTTAAATGTGTCCAATACCTGCGAAGCTAATTATATTCTCATCAGCCTCAGCTTTACTTTGCGTTTAGTGCTAAATAACAACTGCTAGTATGCTAAACATTAGCATGTTAGCATTGTTGCAGCACCACTGTGCAGCCTCACAGAGCCCCGAGCATGGCTGCAGACTCTTGCTTGCATCTATGTTCCAGCTGCTCCCACTGTACATCTGTTTCAGCCAAGCTTCTGTTGACATCCACCTCAGTTTTTTATGGTGTGTGTACAAACGCTGCCGGCTAGAGGCTCACTGAGCCAGCGTGCTGAGCACTGTTCCCAAGACTGTTTCATTTGTATCAGATTAGAGTCTTAGCACATCCAAGACAAGCTTCCACCCACTTTTCTTTCCATAAACCCAGTGTACTTGTTATAGTTCCCTGAGAAACTGTTGAGCGTCTTGGGAGTTATTCTTCAGGCCAGTATCCCTCCTGTTTTTAAAAATGAACACATACTCTGTCCCTGGTCCTCCCAGCTGTCTTATGTGTCAACAGTGAACTGTAGAAACTCAAAAACATGATGTCTGGTAAGTTGTGATTTCCAAATCAACTCTAGTTTTCTTATATGAGGTTGTAGGCCTTCGCTTTTTTGCATTTCAAGATACTGTAGTTGTGTTAAAAATGAGAAACTTATTTTTTTAAAGAAACTTTAAATTGCTGGCTTAAAGTCTAAACTTTTACTGTGCACATCATACTGCAGCGCATTGACATAGGATGCCTGGTGGCAGATTTCTTTTTGTTGAACCTACCTACCGTACCTTCTCAGGTGAACTGACCTAGCTTAACGCATGCTCCTGAGGAACAGATGGAGGTTGATCGCATGCTAGATCCTCTACATTTGTTTTTTTTCTGGATGCTATTTTCATTTGTATGCATGAAAAAAATGGAAGTGCTTTCTTTTGCTCCCACTAATGTAGAGAAATGAAATATATCATGAGGTTTCCTTACAATATTTCTACAATGCACTTTTAAAATCTGCAACCTTGACGAGAAGTGATGTATATATTCAGTTATATATTCTACACCAGATGCTTTTTCTTGCATAGAACGAGCGAGTGCGCGAGGCTCGAGCAGAGAGATGAGTGTGAGGCGCATCACACTTAAATCTCTTCTGAACGTGCCGACACTTGAGCTTGAAAACTGGTACATTGCTACCACTGGATAACTGTAGTTGTATCCTGTAGAAATTTTGTAATTATGGCTTCGACAAATTATAAATGTGCTGGTGACACTTTTGATAACCCCACCCAGTACAGCCATCTGTCTGTTGTTTCTAAATGCTTTTAGTGTTGAAACATGATCATGCTTAACGTCACATCAATGAAATGTCATGCACACATTCATAAAGCTGCTGTGAATGATTCATAGTTACTTATTAATATCATAATTTTATAAACTGTAAATCATTACAGCTTTGTTGGTTCTGGTTACACATGTAAACAGAACAAAACATTGAAATGAGTGATATTAACATGTTCAGCACTGAGTTTACACAGTGTTGCTTTATATACAGAGACCCAAAGTGTTCAGAATTACGTAAATAAGTAAATACATATGGCATTGTGGAATAAATAATCATATGAATCATGAATAAAAACAGACATGTATATGTAATGTGACTATGAAATGAGGTGCGAAATAACCACAAAACTCAGCATATTATTTGGGATTTTCACAATAAAAGTCTATAAAGTATGGAAATATGTTGGAAAACCAGTATGAATGATATGGGCTGGAATTATTTTTTATTATATAACATGTTTGCAGTACTTCCCAGCAGTGATAATGATAAGAAAAAAAGACTGATGGAAAAAACACACATAAAAAATAATTAATTCAAGATCGGTTTGTTAAATTTGCCGTTATGAGTCGATTAGCTTCGTAGCTACTGTAGCTAGCAGTAGCTCCTCCTGCAACACAATGTACTGTTGCACGGGGGTGTAAATCACAAGTTTAACCATGATGTGATATCAGTTATTTAAATGACAATACAATATTTGCTGGTGTCACAAAGTCTGCCATGATACGATTTCAATTTGGTTTAACTCAAGGGCCATGGACTAATATGACACATTATCAATAAATATCAGCATTGTCTTTTTCTTGGCTGCTTACCATTATCCACCTACTGCTAGCCTGTTTAGGAATAAGGTGCTGGTACAGAAATGGTGACACAGACGTGCCATGAGAATTTCAAAGTAAAGGCATATCTAAAAGATTATGATGTGTATCTGTGTTTTCACTTTGCAGCATTGATACTGGATTGATGATCACTGAATCGATTTATCTATCCAGATTGATGTATCATTACACCCATACATGTTTCAACAATCCGACTTTTAGTTTGTAGGTGTTTAACGTCTCCTGACAGCCTGCAATCTGATACAATAACATTTTATAACTACCACTACTGCTGACAGCAGGCAAGAGAAAATATTTTGCACATTAGATTTAAGATATTTTAGTATCTTCTATGGCCTTCTTTAAAATGTATTCATTTATTTAGAGGAAATACCTGTATTTATGTAATAAATTTTGAACACTTTGGATCTCCATATTTATGAAGCTTTGTGAGTGTGGGTTTAGTCTTCATGCATTAAATATCAGGTTCTCACAATATGAAGCCTTTATAAATTGTTATTAACGGCATCATTGGTTGGGGTTATCAAAGGTTTTCAGTACGTGCTGTGTACATTTCTTTCTTCACTCCTTTAATTCAACATGTGTACAAAGGCAGTTTGCTCTGGGTTATTTATCGATGCATCAGACGTGTATGAATAAAATGATATTTTGATGAATGAAGTTAGAAATTATATACTTTATATACAGTATGAATAACTTATTGAAACACCTACTATAATGCATATTACTCTCCCTGTATAATCACAAAGAAAGCATTAGCACCTTTGAAACGTACAATATGAAAGTAATCTTTTAAAATAAACTGTTGTTATATATTCTACGCTCTCGTGTTTTTATTTTCCAAAAGAAAAACACTTGAACTGCAGCGTCTTGTTCTTTCGTAAAGAGGCCAAGTCTCAACAAAGGTGGAGTTTATTAAATTATCCAAACATCGTAAGTAAACAGTGCCACTGAGTATACTGTCATGACTCTATTCACATACACCTAAGCCACATTTGGATAAACGCATACATTACAAAAGTCAACTTAAAATATTCCCTTCAGGAAATCTAGGTAATGAAAACTACAGAATTGGCACAAACTTGTTTGCAAAAAGGCAACAGAGTAAAAACAGGTGAAGAACCTTTTTTTTTTTTGACATTTAGTTAAATGAAAAAAGAGAATACAACTCACAAAAGTACACTTGTACAATCCAAATGACTAAATGTCAACGTCTAGTGCACATGCTGACAGTGAAAAAGCCTTTTTGTGACAAATTGAACCGTAACGTTTTAATAACGTGGAGGAAAAAGAATGGAAGAGACCGAGCTGGAGGGAAAGCTGGAACAAAAAGACAATAAAGTGATCAGGAGGATGGGAGGGGTTCGGGGGGACAAAAGGTGCTGAGAAATAAAATTAATTGCACAGAGTACTTGAAGACATTTATGACTAAACATTATTAAGCAAGACGACAAGTTTATGACCCGCCCACTGACGATGAAGAGCAGAGACAGCGATTACAGACCAGGGTTTGACAGGACACATTTGGTTTCTGACAAAATCACTTTTCATGGGAAGAACGGCAGAAACACAAGACTTGCATAGAGAGACCTTTGAGAATTCCCCGCTGCATAGACAACGCACACTGCAGCAGCTTATCAAGTAGTATCTGATGAAGATGAGAGGTCGAGATATGATAAAACCGAAGTTTTGCTCAGGGAAGTCTAGGCACAGTGTTGTTAAAGGGGAGCACTGCTGAAATACAGATTTATTCTGTAACATGGATATTCATCTAAAGATTTTATGTGTCTGTAAAGACATTAACCTTCAAGGAAATACACTCCTATGGCACCTACGACCTTTCACACATGCACTGCAAACCTGAAATTATCTACACATGACCTGAATGAGCTCTACTGTATGCAAGAACGCAAAGGTCTGAATCAGTTGGATCGTACAATAAACAGACTTTATACTATCAGCTCCCTAGAAGTCTGTGTGATGTCCAACTGAGCCCATGCGTGAATAGAGTAGGGAATCGTCTGGAGAATTCAGCGCGAGCAAGAGGGCATGTGGATGACGTTTCCATCATGCCAGCTCGTGAAAAACCAACAATGGCAACAAAAATATCTGGAAAATTGACGAGATTCAAGAACTTCTCTCAGTGAGGGCCTTAGCCGAAATCAGCAACATACTTGTTTATGACCAAATTACCTACAGGCTATGTGACTGCGCTGTAATCCATGTTATGTCCTACCTCCTGTTCCACTCTACCCAGGCACCATCCCTCGCCTAAACCAGTGGTTCCCAACTGGGCCAGCTACAGGGTCCAGAATTCTAAGTCATCAGTTTGAGGTCCACACAGTTTAATATATTCAGCGTCAAACTTGCATTTGGACATGTCCTTGAGCTAATTTGATGTCTCTGAAGTAGCTGTTCGTTAGAAACTCACTCTACAGCAGGAAACAGCACTTCAAATTTAAAGCTCTGTGCTGGAAATTCACTGTACTTCAATATAAGGCGGAACTTGTACTTCTGCGTCGAATCAACACCCTACCTACGCTGCAGACTGCATCTATGGAGAGCCTACGGTGTACCCTACGCCAAAGCCTGACATGCACCTCCCCAGATACATAACTACACGTCACAGCAACGCAGACCTCCTGTCTATTTTTGTAAACTGAAACCATTTCCCTCAGTGGAAACTTATTTACTTTAATTTCACAGTTAAGAAACAATAAAATGTGAAGACAATAAAGCCTCCACAAAAATAGCATTTTAAGTCTTGTGTGTGTGTGATTTATCCTGGCTTCATATGAGCAGAGGTAATCTCCGCTCATCGCTAGGCTAATTTATACAATGTAAAATGCCATAGGCTTGCGCTTGTAATGTTAGCATGTTTTATTTGTGTGGAAAACATGTTTAGTATAAGACAGTTGTTTTGTCGGTGAACCTCATGAGTTGTAATTTCATAGTTACCTTTGTTACATGTTGCTGTTGTCCCTGGTTTTATATGAGAAGAGAGAAGTCCGCTAGCCACTAGGCTAATTTGTACAATGTAAAATGCCATAGGATTGTGCTAAAAACATTAGCATGTTATATTTGTGGGGAAAATGTGTATAGCAAAAGACAAATGTGTGTGAATGCTCTGAGTTATAGTGAAGCTGATTAATATGTACTTGTGTTTGAAATAGTATCTATTAAGCCATGTTTAATGTGTGTTTTAAATCAACTAAACTTTACAGCATTTCACAGAATTCCCCCCACTGACTAGTGTTTTACAGGTGTATCTGCAGAGTGACACAGACATCTCATAAATGGTTGCATAGGCCACATGCACAGGCTACAGCGTAGGGTCTGCCGCCCAGTATAAATCCCCCTTTCGGTGGGTTTTTTACAAAGTTGACACGTTTGAAAGTTGCTTGTGGTCCACTCAGAATGGACTATCGACCCACTGTTGGACCTTGACTCAGCAGTTGGGAACCACTGGTCTGAACCAAACGGAGTATTTCCAGAGGGTAAAATATCTGACACAATCTCCTGCTGGGTGCAACATGTGTGAAAGAGAAACTCCGGATCATGCCCGGACATAAATCTCCAGACAATGTCCAGAGTTGATTTGAGAAAAGCATTACCTGACTGATCCACAGTTTTTGATGTTCATCAGATATGCAGTAAAATACTCTTCTTTTGTTCTTTCAGTTATTATTGTCAGAGGATTGTCCTCTCCTTGAATATGAGAGGTAATGACTCCAAAATCATCTAAATATGTAATACAGTATCGCTCAGAAAGTCTATTTTCAGCAGCGCTCCCCTTTAAAATATGCACCCAAAAGTGCACAACGGAGTGAAAGACAGTTGTGCCGCTTGCCAAGGTCAACAAACTGGAATTACGTATTGTGCCACTGACCAGACTATCAGAGGCTGCTGATTCACCAATATTTGACAAACAACCACATAATATCTACACTGAATCTGTCCGGCACATTATGAACACACCGAGTAGATAAATGAGAAGAGTACAGAGTCTGCAGATTATAATCCATCTTGAGGTTATTCATAGTGACTCAACAGTAAAGGGCCAGTTCTACGTTCACTGTGGTTTTTGTGTTGAAGCTGAACAGGAGGTTTTGGTTGCAGTGAGCACCATGAAGTTTTACATTCAGCACCGCACCACGGTCTGTTATTAGGTCACCTTACAGCTTTGATCATACAGCAGGTTTAAGAGTAGATTTGGTTGTAGTTGCATATATTGCTTTAGACGTGAAAACAGTTCAGATGCATACATGAGTTAACTGACCTCTAAAATGTGGCAACATGTGAGGCGGAAACATTCATTTTAACTTTTGGGTCACAGTCTCAATCTGTCAGAGTGATAAAGGAAACAAACTGGACCGGCTGCAGCTGAGAGTTTAAGTTTTGCGGACTATGGAACTATCTTGGAATTTGGGCGTATGAATGAAAGAAGTTCACGCACTTCTGATTTGATATCTTGGAATAATCACTGCTTTGCTTATATTAGGCATTAATTATATGCAATAGTGTCGTCTCTTCATAGACTTAGGGCCACGTCAAGGGCTCAGCAGCACTGAAGTTGAATTTTAAGATATCACATTCAGTTGCTTATAGCTGGTGAATAAAAGTCCACTTGAACTGCATCAGCTGCAACATATGAACTTGTTTTTGTCAAAGTGCTTTCAGGGAAGGAAAATACTTCTATCTTGAAAACTCAGCCTGTTCACCTCAGAGAGTTTCTCATTAAAAGGGACAAACTTCATCTCCAGGTGGAACTAAAGCAGGTCTGAGCCATTACTCAACCTGTAATACTGTATTTTTAACTACAGTCGAGTTAACACCTGTTCACAGCCTTCTTGGTGCTCTCCTTCAGCCTGAACATACAGTATGTCGGTGATTTCTCTTTGTGTCCAACCAAAACATTTTAATTCTTAATGTTATTTCAATTTCCAGGGGATGAAAAACATTCTTTTGTATCTGAGAGCAAAATATAAAACCCACCAGCAGCACAGTAATTTCTTGTTGCAGTTTCAGAGCATCTCAGGGCTGGCAGTGAAGCCATTTCAATATACATTTATAAAATGTACCCCATTGAAAATACTGGCACAGCAGCTGAAGGCATAGAGGAGGAACAATGAGATTTGATATGTGACATTATTTTGTGTACAGAAGGGGAAATTGCACACGTCCCTCTGCACCTGCACTGTCAAGAAAATGTCTTTTCTTAAACACAAACACTGAAATATACATTTAAAGCATAACGAAACACAAATGCACAAAAAGCACATTGCTTTCCTTCTCTGACCAGTTTTCCTGGTTTGCTCCTGAATGACATCACAGTAAGGCGAGCAGCTGGTCTGAGAGGTTATTTCCATCGTTTTCACTGTGGCTGTTATTATAGTTGTCTGCCAGTCTTCGGGGGGGGAAAGACTGCGGTTCTTTAAAAGGTTGTACGGTGGAGGAGGGGGCGGTCACTTCAGTTTAACTGCTCGACAGTCGATGGTAAAAGTAGATGTAGCCCAAGTCTTTTGGAGGCCTTTCTGACAAACACACTTTGTGGTCGTTGTAGATCACCCACCTACAGGAAGAAAGAACATTTGAGTTTTGTTTTTTGCAGTGTGAAATGCGTTGAAAGTGTCATCTCTCTAAAACTGAGGACAGAAGAAATGTGTTGATTTAGTTTAATTCATTTTGACATTTCTGGTGGCAAAAACTTAATATTAAAACTGATAATAATAAATTAATTTCTTTAGAAAATTTATTTCCTGACATGAAAACACAAAAAGGTTAGACCTCCCTCGTAGTCATCAACAATGTGCAGTCAGTTTTGTACCAAAATAAACTGAGTAAACATAAAGTAGAGAATCTGTGTGCATCTCACCTTCCCTCCTTTTTGATGTGACAAACATAATGTCCAGACATTGTGGATGCTCCCATGTGACTGATGAAAGCAAAGAGCTCATAACCTGAAAAAGGCGGGACATCCAGTCATGTATATAGCATATGTCATTAGATAACACAGCAGTGTTTCACAAACACTAAATGTCTTACATTTAAACCATCTGTTAACACAGCCTGTTTAAATCAACGGCTTCGGTAGACAGACCAACACGTTCTCATCCCAGGTAATCAAATTCCAACGCTTTCTACTCCCGCTTTTAGTGTGTGACACCAACGCCAGAGGCACCCTTCAGCTTCTCTGTGAGAAGCACCCTTTAACGTCTGTATGTGATGCACAGCTGTCTCCTGGATGCACATACAGTTGCAGTTTAGGCAACAAAACTACTTAGACAGAACATGCTTTGGGTTAAAAAAAACTATTATAACAACATGATGTAAATATGTCCCATCCGTGAAGTCAATTTTTGACGGACTGACAGACATAAGTCATGTAACGTTTTCACATGAAACACAAACAGCAGTGTCCCGGGTCAAAGTCTGTGTTTGTGTGACCCATCCACTCTACATTGATTTACTAGCTCTATATACCAAAGACTGTATAATAATTATTTATTTATTATTTAACCCATTTTCAATCAGGTAAGTCCCGTTGAGATTAACTATCTCTTTTACAAAGGAGACCTGGCCAAGACAGTAGCACACAAAAAGTCACAGTACACACGCAGTAAGGAAAAAAAAAAAAAAAAAAAAAAGGACGACAGACGACTCCCCAAAAGTGAAGTCAAAACATCTTAATCGCCCCCTGGTGGCTGGCTGCAGTACAGGTCATACAGCTCCCATCCTCCATGTTAGCAGATGGGACATGAGCCAAACTAAAAACTCAAAGTACACGTCAAAAATTTTTTTTGCAAAGATTGTTTCTGTCATTAATAGTTGTTCTTATCACTCAAACGGGAGTTTGTAGTGGGAATTCGACACCGCAGGGATCACTACTGTGCAGACTCTGGCTCCAGATTACATTCCAATTGCAAGATGGCAGTGGTTGTAACCTGGATACTTTGACGTATAGTCTACCTTTATATACAGTCTATGCTTTAAAACATGTCAGTTTCTCTGAGCGTCAAATATTGTCGTGAATGGGTTTGTACTGGAGTTAGCTGAAGGCTCAGTGAGTCTAACAGAGAATCAAAGGATGCCTTTGGCAAAAGTGTCACGTGTCAAGGTGCGTGACAAAGCATTGGTGTTTAACGACCTGAGAATGAGATCAGGCTGGTACATACATACATACAGTACAAGCCTTGGCTATAAAGATTTTTTAAAGGCTCCACACAGGTGCAACACAGTATGAAAACAAAGAACAGGTGCTGATGGTAGCGTCTCGATGTTACAGGTCACGCACAACATAAAAACATTTATAAATAATTCAATATTATTTTTTTCAGAATGAAAAAAAAAAAGGGGTATTTCTTTATGTATTGTTCCTGGTGCAAGAGCACACTGTTTACCATGAAGACCAGTAAACAAGGTCCTCTTATGACAAAGACAGTTCAGAATATGCTTCTGTGAGGAGAATTCTTTGAAAAATTATGAAAAGCCAGGACAACTGCATTGCTAATGGAATGGCTAATGGAATTTTATGATTTACATTCATCATTTTGTGCTGTATTTGTTTAAACATTGTATGTGGACGCATTAGTACACTGTACATATCTTCTTTGTGAGGATTATTAAGAGTTAAAAAGCTCCTGAATCATGTTTTTGTGCCTAAAGTCAGTCTGGCAGAGCAGGTCAGCGCCCGGCAGCACCACAGTACACTGTGTATCAGCGTCAGACATTAATTGGAGCTGAGAGTAAACTGGCCTTTGAGAGAACATAACATCCTGGTAAAATTAAAAATCAGGAGCTGAAAAACGCCCTCTGACACACTTGTGGACTCTGACCCCATTTTAATTTCATTATAATGCAGCTTTTTGTCTTGTAAATTAATATACTAATATGCTAAATGTTTCTGCTGGATCTCTGCCCCAATTACTGAGCTTAAGTTTGGCTCCATCTTTCATTGCAATCCTACTGATTCTACATCGACAAAGGTTGATAAAAGTCAGCCTCTCATAACTTGATGAACCTTTAGATAAGGATCAGTACCATATAAAGTCAAGACAGACACAGCAGCTACAATGAGTCAAATCAGTCACGCAGAGTCACTCACGTCCCGGTCCGTCTTTGACCCGCGGGCCCGACGTGTCTCTGTCTGGGGACAGCGTGGAGTCGCTGTGTGAGTTGGCGTTGGAGAAAGCGTTGTCGTTGGGCTCCGTGTCAGCCATGTCTGAAAGGGCGTCGCTCTCTTCCTCCTCCGGGTGGGTGAAGATCCAGTCGAGTGCTCGTTCAAGGTTATTGTTCTGAAAGAATGTTTCAGGTTTAATACTTAAGTCCACTGTAACTCAAAACCAAAACGTTTATTATATAACAGTATTTTCATATTTGTAATGTGTCAGTTCAGGTAAATAAAATTTAGCCAGTTTATGGGGACTTATTACGCTCACAGTCAGGTTCCTACTTGTATTTTTGATTTCTAATAGAACATGTTTACATGCTTTAATGTTCAAAAAACTTTTCCTCATACGGTCTGTGCTGGAACACCTGTATTCACCCTCTGTCCGTGACGCTTTATAACAGCACATCCGCTCCCAAAAAACCCCAGTCTGCTCTGATTGGTCAGCATTTTTGGGTCTTCCTAACATGTAAAATCACCAATAAGAGCTTCTAAACCAAAGTCATCAAATCAAGGAGAAATTTACATCAGCAACCAAGATCGCAGGTTTCCCTGATGTTAGCATGTAGCTACATGTAGCATTGTAGGCTACGTAATGTAAACACATGCAGTAGCGTGCCTGGAGCAGATGACCATTATAAAGAAATCCGTCACGAGCTGATGTCAGCTTGTCGTGAAAGTAGAAAAAACAGCAGAAACAGAGTACTGAGTCAGCCTCACTCCGAAGTCGTTGAAAACTGGCACTTGGGCAGTGACTTGCAGTGTCAGAAACCAATGAAAAAGGCATCCTTTAATGTTGGCAGCTAGTTGCTGTTATAGTTTAGCATTGCCTGATGGCGTCAAGGGGAAACACGGCCAGACAAGGACGAAGGTAGGGCAGAGAAAGAGGAAGTGTATCTTAAAAGAAGACAATGCATGTAGCAGGCAGAAATTGACAGGGCATCCCAGAACATCAATGACCAATGCACCCAGGGTACCTTGCACATGTGTGGACGTGGAAAGTCCATAACAAAAACGATAATATGTGACGTTGGAGTGAGAATGTGTTGGAGTATTCAGGATGGCAGGAATCCTGGGGTTTCTGCTCACAGGGATAACGTTTACATACTTTCATCTCATTATTTGGTACCGTTTAATATGATCATCTGACACTGTAACATTACATATGACGGAAATAAAGGAAAACCATAATAAGTCCACTTTAGGAAAACCTTTGTATTTGCTGTTCTGAACATGTGGGACATCATCCTTTCCTTGCAAAATCCTCTGCTTCACAGAAACTGAGCATAAATGACTGATCACTGTCTTCTAACAGCTGTAACAGGAGCTTTTGGCACACAGAAGTCATATGACCGACTGATACAATGCATGTGAGGAAAAAAATCTGTGCTGAGGATAAGAAAATATCATATTCTATCTTGTTTGCTCTCTCTGTCATTCCCTTGCTGTTGTATCTTTAGGCTGCTCCTTAAAAAAAAACAGGAAATGTTGGGAACATAAGCAGTCATTTATTAGGGAGGTGTCAGGTTATCGTTCCCCCTGAGGATGTTTGCTTTTAATCCAAAATAGAGGTGTGATTCCTGCAGAGCGCCTGTCCTGATTGGTGAATGCAGCTGCCTGCTTTTTTCTGCCTCTCCCAGTCAAGTCACCGAGGTTGAAAAAAAGTTCCTCCTCCTGATTTTGGACTAATAATAAACTGGGCTGTGAGACCCGTCTCTGCGTCACACCTCCATCGCCCTCATGAGGAATATGTGTTCCTTTTTTTTTTTGTTTCTTCACTTCAGCAACATCATGGATGGCTGGGAGTTTGGCGGTATTTGAGGATGACAAACAAGGAGGCCTGGTGTCTATTTCTGTGGCTTAATAACAGTCTGCTGTGCTATTTTTGCTGAGGGGGCAGTTTGAAATATGAAACATGAAAGGTGAGAATCGGCAGCCATTTCAAAACAGGGGAGAAAATGAATTTGCTGCAGCTGCATTCCCTTCAGTTCACACCCAAAAAAAAAAAAAAAATCAATACTTTTGTACTGTGTGTTTATGATTCATTTGTGAGACGTGATGATAAAATGGTTCAATGTGTCTTTGAGGCAGATCCTCTTCCTAAAGGCTGCATTAGTGTCCATATGCTGCTGGGACTATTTGTAAACACCACACAGAGCAGGCATCTTTAATCACTCTGACATGTAGGACCTATTAAATTTGCAGTTTGGAAAGCGAACAAGTAGGCCAGCCAAGCCTATTTACGACTGACGGAACTTGGTTTTCTTCTCCTCGCCCTCTCTCTGACCTCTTTTCAAACAACACCTCACCTCATGCCAACCTCCTGCTTTGTCATGAACTAGTGGCACTTTGGTTTCTATCGACCAGGACGGTCTCCGGCTGTGATCAAAATCATTCACTCATTAACTACACACGATCTAGAGAGTGCTATGTGGAGGACTATATCGTGACCTTGTCTGCAAAATGAAAAAACTTTTGGAGACTACTCAGGTCATTTTCTCTGTAGCATTAATGACATCATTGTTGTTGCACAATCAAAACATGCCGGATCGTCGGCTTTGGAGCACCCATAATAAATATTAATATACATTTTTGTGCTGAATTCATATTATACAGTAGAATCTATGTGAAGATGGACGACATGACAGCTCCATAAAAGTGAAACCAAAAGATCTTGTAGCCCCCCGGTGGCTGGCTGCAGTATAAACCCTGCCCCCTCCATGTTAGCAGATGGGACATGGACCAAACTAAACAATCAATTCTGTCATTTTAGGTAGTTCTTAATACCCTACTGTTTATTCAAGTGTTCGTTTTTCTAATGACTATTGTTTTAATCATCCATCTGATGCTATAAAATGGGAGTTTGACATCATGATTGACAGCTAGGTGTGCCATTCAGTATGCACCCAATCTATGGTGCTGCTCACAATAGGTTGGATGGGTGTATAGGCAGGAACTAGACACCACAGAGATCGCTACAGTGCCAACTCCGGCTCCAAATGACGTCACCAGCGCAAGATGGTGACAGCCATATCCTGCATATTTTGGCTTCGTTTCTGTACAGTGAGAGGAAGTGGAGACATGTCATCCATCTCTATATAGTCATCGAATTGTGCTGAATGTATTTTCCAGAATTAATGAATACAAAGTACTTTGTTGCAGTTTGTGTTGTGATGCGCTGCTCACATTAAACATAATTTTCTTAATAATACTTTTTATAAACCAGCTTTCAGAGCTCTGTGGAAATGTCACCCAATATTTGTACGACAGGTTGCAATCACGCTGCTCTCTCCATTTTTTCCTTCAGTGCAATGCATGATGGTCAAGGGTGTAACAGTATGTGTATTCATCCTGAACCATTAAGTACAGAACATTTGGGTTGGTATGTGACTTCCTTGGTACGGTGCGCCCTGTGACCCAATGCATTGTGGGACACTTTGAGTCCACTATATAGGTTATAATAATTCTCACCGCACATCTGAGCAGCACCACAACATGTCAGACTCACTATACAGTGGAGTATAAACTGAGTAGTGAGTGATTTCGGACAGTCTTCCTGTCTTTCCTCTGGTATCAGGCAGTCATTGCTGTGGTGTTTTTACACATATCAAAGTGTGTGGGTGGTTCTTTGTCCTCAGATTTTCACTGACTTTGTACCTCTTTATTGTCTCTGTGAGTCACAGACTGAGGAATGAGCGCCACCTACAGAAGTCTGGCTCTCTAGATGTGCTGCTGTTTTCTTATTCAGCTCAGTCATGAGGCATCAATGCACACACACACTCACTTCCCCTTTCTGGTCATTCAAAACAAATCACTGTTACCACAAACCCAATGCATGACTTTGTGTGCAGCAGAGGATTTTAGTCACCGGAAAAGACCTGTGTTGTTTACAGCAGCAAATGTAGAAACTCATAAACTGAGGTTGATGAACAGTAAACAAGCTAGTTCTTGTAAAAATTGTTTAGGACTAAGACTCATTTGAATTAGACGGCACTAGAGCTGCAACAATTAAGCTCAGAGTTACCTATTAAATGAATCGCCAACTAATTTGATCATCAATTAATCAGTAATTTATTAAGAAAAACGAGTAGAAAAAATCTCTGATTCCATCATCTTAAATGTAAATATTTTCTGGTTTCTGTGCTACTTGGTGCCAGTAAACCTAATATTTTTTGGTTATGGAAAAAAAAGACATTTGAATATGTCATCATGGGCTTGACACAGACATATTTTACCATTCTTTGACTTTCTACAGACCAAACAGCTAATCAACTAATCGAAAAAATAATCAACAGATTATTCAATAATAAAAATTGTTAGCTGCAGCTCTAGCTGGCTGAAACAAATTATTAGATTCAAAAAGAAGCCAAGAAAATAAATAAATATTAATACTACACAAGTGCAAACAAGAACAGAGTGGGCAGAAGACTGACCGTGGCTTTGAGTGCCTGGATGCTGTGAGCGCGGGGGAAGCCCATTGAAGTGAGGATGGCGATGCTCTCCTCAGGGGGAGAGTTGGCCAGTGGGGTGGCGCCCATGGGGCTATCGCTGGTGGAGGGACCGGGATCCATCATGGAGGGCAGAGTGAGAGGTTCTGCAAAGTCTGAGAAAGGAGAGAAAGAGAATAATAATGAGATGCTGTAGCTCTATATTTATTTTTAACTAAATCTATGATTAGATTAATGTTGGAGGTCAAAGTTAGCTGATTCTAGACATCTGTTTGCTCTTTTGCTGCGGCAGATAAAGTTATAATTCATATACAGAGCAGAGAAGTGCAGTTTGAAGTTGTACTGTTAATCCTTTTCACAAAGTTCATGAATCTGTATATCTGACTAAGGGTGATTAAGTTACAAAACATCTGGGAAGGTGAAACACATCCCTGATATCACTGCTGTTCAGAGGAATGCATACAGGAGGAACGTTACACAAATCTAAATGAATTCATGAAACTTCCTTTACATTCTGAACACTGAAAAAATATTTGTAAACATTTACAGCCTCTGCATGAAACACATTTAAGAACAAATTCTTTGTCATTTTCCAAGTGAACTGCGATGCAGATTCAAATGAAAGTGAAGTGACCCTCAACACGGGAACAAGGACACTCCTGCTGTAATTACTTGACTGCTGGTCATAAACAGAGCTTTCATTACCGTCCTTGCCATAAATGAAAATGTGTACCACTTATCTCCCACTCCTGTCTCTATCTCAGCCTCCTTGTCTTGTGTCCTTTAGATTACCCATAATACAGCTGTTTTTATGCAATGGGAATAAGGCTGTCTTGCAGGCAGAGAAATAAGAGATGTAACTGAAGAGCTCATGTTTGCACGTTAAAGGAGCAGTGTGTCAGATTTAGGGGGATATAGTGACATCTAGTGGTGAGGATTGCAGATTGCAACCAGCTAAGACACCTCCTGGTTAGAATTCCTTTACTGTTCATTTTTCAGGAGGTTTTTACTGAGCGCTCTTCCTCTTGAAACAAACGGACCCAGTGATTAAGGGTGAATTCACACCTGCCCTGTTTGGTTCAGTTCAATCAAACTCAAGTTCGTTTGCCCCCTAAGTGTGGTTCGTTTAAGCAGGTGTGAACACAGCAATGGCACGCAGGTGTGCACCAAAACAACCGGACCAAGACCTTCTTGAAGAGCTGGTCTAGGTCTGATTACAAATGAACTCTGAGAAAGTGTTCTAACCTTGGGCCAAACCAACTGCAGTCACAAAACACATTGTTTGGGTTAAACATGAGCATGTTACAGTCCTGGAGGATTATTAATGTGCACCTCCTCCTGTACTGCCTTAATATGCACATTCAGCACATCCAATGCATCAAAACATTGTTTTCTAGTTGGAGCCGCGCCTCGTTTTCAAACTGTATGGTTTGACTAAAATGAACAATGACAGCAATATAGTCCACGATGACCAGCGCTAAAATCAACCTGCGTAGTTGTCCCTCCATTGTGACATTAGAAAGTGTCACATTTATCTTACAAGTGTGCTCTTCTTCAACGTTTTGTTTACTTCCTGGATTTTTCCCTCATGGAAATTCTGACCAATCAAGAGCAGCTTTCTTGCATTTTATCTGGTCCACTTGTAAATGCTGACGTGAGAACACGAATCAACTCTAGGCAATTATTCAACTGTGTAACTAAATTAGTCCCTGATTCGGATCAAAGCAAGCGAACTCTGCTTCTGAAGGCACCCTCAAACTGGTAAAAACACTGAATAAATCAGTTTCAGGTTACAAATCAGTGTTTCTCCAGCAATGTTTAGCATGTTGGAGATGGGCTGCTAACCTAGCACCTGCCAATCTGTGTTCACCATCTTTCCCTGATAACTTAAGATCCAGATGTTCAGGAGGCTTTTACCGGAAGCCAAATTTTCCACAGAGGTCTCTTCCTCTTCAAAACAAACAGACCCGGTGATTTAAACAGGTAAAAACACTGAATAAACACTGCAACGTTACTGACTTGTTGTTCAGTGTCAGTGTTTTTCCAACATTGGTCATCAAGGAGGGGATGCAAACTACGGTGGCCAACGTAAAAACACAAATGGCCCTATCTAGAGCCTGTGTTTGGTAAAAACATGGCAACAAGGTGACAAAGAGAATATTATTTTCAGGTGATTATTATTATTATTATTACTGGACCTTTAAATTAAATTATTGCTTAATTGGTTATTTAACTTCTAACATAAACTTTGACTCTGTGTTTAGATCTCATCACAGCTTTTTAAAAGACATTGATTAAGTTCACTTGAACCCTTGCCCTGCTCGGTAAGGCTCAATTTCAGTTTTCACTAAATTCACCTAAAAACAGGATAAGTAAGTATAATTGAGTCATCTTGTCTGCACAGGGCTTTGGAGATGCACCTTTTATAATGAGGTGCCATTTGTTAACCTTTATAAATGCAGCATACCTCAGTCAAAGAGACATTCATCAGAAATGATTAAGTGAAAAGTTCAGCTGTAAAAAATAACTTTAAGTGGTGTTAATGGGAAAGTAATGAAACTAAACAAATGTGGGGGAGGAAGAAGAAGTGGTAACTTCTGTGCAGCAGGCAGGGACGGACCGTTTCACGGAGGTTATTGAGCCTGAATGCAGCTCATTTTGCAGATGCATTAGGCCCATTTAAAAACTAACAGGCAGGGAGGCTGCTCTAATTTCTCTCCACTGTAGAGGCCCTTAACAGCCAACAAGGGAAATAAAAGTGACACGAGTCAGTGCCTCAGGGGAGCGCCTCTACTGCTGAGAGGCACTACAAGAGACAAAGTCAGCTCTGACAAAGTTTCTGGTGATGATCTCACACGCACACATGCAGCGATAAACACCTGCAGTACACACGGGGAGGCAGCGTCTGACACTCGCAAAAAACAACTTAACTTTAATGTACGACCTGAAGTTGTGACGTGTCTCTCACTTTGAATTACCTTTGTGCTTAAAAGGTCCCACACACATAAACTTGCCTTGGCTCTGTATACTTGCTGCAGAAATGTTTTGACAGGTTTGCACAGGCGTAGTCTTTTGTAGGAAACAAAAAAGCTCAACACAAGCTTCACACATGAGCCGACTGGCTTTCTGTACTAGTTAAAGTCTTAGCCCACCATCGTGTTGCCTTGTGAAGCAGCATCTCCAATTCTTTTACTCAATCACTGCCCAAATCTCACCTTTCACCTCCTGACGTCTACAGACTCAGCTTACTGAAATTGTTGAACTGTGTCTCTTTCAGTGCAGCTGCTGCTCTGAATATTTGTCACCAGTAATTTGGGTTACAGTTACCTCTTTAACCCTCAGCACCCACTAAACACTCAGTCCTGTTTCTTTTCCAAACTATTTTCGATCATTAGACCCTTACCATTATTTTGGACATACATACTGAAATGTATGTGAACCATGTCAAATATATAAATACATTTTCATGAATCCTGAACTGTTGGACTTCCAGACTTCTTTGAAGGCAGGTAGACTCCATGTTTTTAAGGTTTCAACTGGATACTCTGACAGCAATATTTTAGATTTTGGGCAAGAATAGGTGAACAACTGGAGCCAGATATACAGTTACAACCGTACACTGTATGAAAGAAGTGGACATAGCCACCGTGACCTCACCCATTGGTTTGTGGACGACCATTTTAAAGCCTTGAGTCTGGCATTTTGGTTGTCACCATCTTTGTCTTTTGGAGCTTTAAATGACCATCTTTGGATGAGAGGGTGGAGCTGAGGAGGGGCGAGGGGTGGATCTGACTGGGAACCCAATGACACGATGCACGCCCACCAACTCCAGCAACCTGACTACACCTGGTTACACCATGCACAGTCGCTGCTAACAAAGCCAGCTTCCATAATTCGAGGTAAATCTTATACCTGAGTGCTAAAGTAGTCTTAGTAGCTACCTGCATAAATGTCCCCATTTGGAGAAACCTTGTAACGTTATACACTGAACAAAAATTTTGAGGCCACCAAATTGATACAGACGACTTTCATGAACTGAAAACACACTGTGAAATGTAAAATCGAAACATGGACAACACCCAAAACAAGCTCATGGCTATTTAAATGCACACAGTGCCATGGATACGCATTGCTACGCCTGTATCCTGATTGACAGGTTGCAATGGTGTCAACTTGTCAAGCCACGCCCTAAAGCATACCCTGCTTTATTGTCTTTTTTACTCTGAACGGGACCATAATTTACAACATGAACATCATGCTGTTTTGAAGAAAACTTGAAACCATTGATTGAGAGTATAAACTCATTAGGAAAATGTTTACTGAGGTAACAAATCAAGTAAGAAGAAGGATAATTTTCTCATAGACTTACACACAATCAGATGTCTTTGTGCAACCTGCAGAGTCGCCCCCTGCTGGCCATTAGAAAGAATCCAGGTTTATGACACTTCTGCATTACCTTCACCTTTCAGACCCAGAGGCCTAGGGGCCATTTATACGACAACAGTTTCTCTAAAAACGGAAAAGTCTGTCCTTTGCGTTTTAAAAAACTTCTGCGTTTATATGACGACGTTATTAAAACGATCCCCGTTCACACGGAGCCGCAAAATCTACTGGAAATGCTGTAGTATGCATGCCAGGTCAATGGATGGCAGTGTAAATTTGCAAAGCGACACCACAGCATCACGCCATGCGCCTGTGCTGAAGCGCCTTCCTCTACAACGCGGTGATTACAAACCAAAACAAAGAAGACACACTAGCGAAAGCATGCACAGATAACTTTGTCTGGATGGACGACAAGGTGGAGTTGCTACAGTAACAGATCTACACTTCACCTCAAATCAACAGGGTGAGCAGCACAAACAGAGCTCGGCCTTGTTGTTGTGATGGTCGGCATGCCTGGTGACTGGAACCGTAATGCGCATGTGTGAAAAGTACGTTTTCAGAGGAACTGCATATTGCACGTTTACATGACAACGGAGACGCTGCCGTTTCCAAAACGTTGCACTCTGGAACCCGTTTTCAAATCGTTGTGTTTTCAGGCACCCAAAACGCCGTTGTCGTGTAAACGATCGGCCTAAACACAACTAAAGTTTACCGTTTTCAGTTGAAATCGTTGTCGTATAAAAGGCCCCCTAGTCCGCTCCTTTTTACCCTCTATGGCTACATCCATTTTAATTCTACTGACATGTATTTATTGACCAGGAGAAGCTATAAACCTTAGTCACACCCAGTGGTGAATAGATAGTGCATAGTGATGCAGCAACTTAAAGTCCTAATGAAACTAAAGTTAGAGCGGCTTTAACTTCTGTAATGATACATTTCCCAGTGAAATAGAATATTTGAGCGGTGTACAGTTACAAGAGGGATTTAAATCAAATCCTTCACTTTTGATTGGACTGCTAAAAACTGGGCGGGTTTGGAGTTTAGCGTGATATGGAGCTACAGTGGACTATTGGCTCTAAACACACCTGCTTCGCGGAGAGATGAATGGACTAGACCTCCGCCACATTGTTTTGGAAACGAAAACAAAAGTTTTGCCCCCTGATATCCAAACACCCATCTCCTCTTAGCTACCCTCATCACCCTGTCTTATTTGATTGGATGAACTTTTGTAAGTGCCTCTGGGTAAAAGAGGAGTCATCAAACATTTAAAACTGTTTTACTTGGCTTTACAGAGAGAGAAATTTTGATGTAAAGATAATCTGTTACTGATTTTTTTGACATACAGTACAGGCCAAAAGTTTGGACACACCTTCTCATTCAATGCGTTTTCTTTATTTTCATGACTATTTACATTGTAGATTCTCACTGAAGGCATCAAAACTATGAATGAACACATGTGGAGTTATGTACTTAACAAAAAAGCTGAAATAACTGAAAACATGTTTTATATTCTAGTTTCTTCAAAATAGCCACCCTTTGCTCAGATTACTGCTTTGCACACTCTTGGCATTCTCTCCATGAGCTTCAAGAGGTAGTCACCTGAAATGGTTTCCACTTCACAGGTGTGCCTTATCAGGGTTAATTAGTGGAATTTCTTGCTTTATCAATGGGGTTGGGACCATCGGTTGTGTTGTGCAGAAGTCAGGTTAATACACAGCCGACAGCCCTATTGGACAACTGTTAAAATTCATATTATGGCAAGAACCAATCAGCTAACTAAAGAAAAATGAGTGGCCATCATTACTTTAAGAAATGAAGGTCAGTCAGCCCGGAAAATTGCAAAAACTTTAAATGTGTCCCCAAGTGGAGTCGCAAAAACCATCAAGTGCTACAACGAAACTGGCACACATGAGGACCGACCACCAGGAAAGACCGAAGAGTCACCTCTGCTTCTGAGGATAAGTTCATCCGAGTCACCAGCCTCAGAAATCGCAAGTTAACAGCAGCTCAGATCAGAGACCAGATGAATGTCACACAGAGTTCTAGCAGCAGAGCCATCTCGAGAACAACTGTTAAGAGGAGACTGCGCGAATCAGGCCTTCATGGTCAAATAGCTGCTAGGAAACCACTGCTAAGGAGAGGCAACAAGCAGAAGAGATTTGTTTGGGCCAAGAAACACAAGGAATGGACATTAGACCAGTGGAAATCTGTGCTTTGGTCTGATGAGTCCAAATTTGAGATCTTTGGTTCCAACCGCCGTGTCTTTGTGAAAAGGTGAACGGATGGATTCCACATGCCTGGTTCCCACTGTGAAGCATGGAGGAGGAGGTGTGATGGTGTGGGTTGTTTTGCTGGTGACACTGTTGGGGATTTATTCAAAATTGAAGGCACACTGAACCAGCATGGCTACCACAGCATCCTGCAGCGACATGCCATCCCATCCGGTTTGCGTTTAGTTGGACGATCATTTATTTTTCAACAGGACAATGACCCCAAACACACCTCCAGGCTGTGTAAGGGCTATTTGACCAAGAAGGAGAGTGATGGAGTGCTGCGGCAGATGACCTGGCCTCCACAGTCACCGGACCTGAACCCAATGGAGATGGTTTGGGGTGAGCTGGACCGCAGAGTGAAGGCAAAGGGGCCAACAAGTGCTAAACACATCTGGGAACTCTTTCAAGACTGTTGGAAAACCATTTCAGGTGACTACCTCTTGAAGCTCATGGAGAGAATGCCAAGAGTGTGCAAAGCAGTAATCTGAGCAAAGGGTGGCTATTTTGAAGAAACTAGAATATAAAACATGTTTTCAGTTATTTCAGCTTTTTTTGTTAAGTACATAACTCCACATGTGTTCATTCATAGTTTTGATGCCTTCAGTGAGAATCTACAATGTAAATAGTCATGAAAATAAAGAAAACGCATTGAATGAGAAGGTGTGTCCAAACTTTTGGCCTGTACTGTATATTTGGCCTATAACATGGGGGAAATGATAAAACATGTCAGACCTTTCTGAATCATGCATACAGTTGGTTCTAAACTCTGTCAGTTGAAACTCTGGTGATCATCTTTATCATTATCTGTAAACACATCACATTGTAATTTACCTTAAACTGTGAGGAAATTGTGCACTTTATTTTCCTTCTTTTCTTCTGTAGCATTGTCATATTTGTCTCTGTTTGTCTCCCTGTACTTATCTTCTATTTGAATGCATTAACATTCCCTTACCCGGCTCCTCCATATGGGCTATGATCCAGTTGAAGGCCATCTCAGGGCCCATGTTGCCTGTGTAGTAGACCGCCTTCCTGCAGGCCTCCAGTGGAAAGCCCATCTCCGCCAGCTGCATTACTGCCGCCTCGTCTATTTCTGGAGCTGAGGACACGACAAACCGACATCAATAACTAAAAACATTGCAGTTGCTGATTCAACACCACCGGTAACCCCCCAGTTTAAACAACCAAACAGATCTGCGCTGGCTCTCTCTTTGGGCCTCATTAAACAAAGAGACCGGAGGAGAATCGGCCCCGGGGACGTTTCTTTATTGAGGGATGATTTATCAAGGAGAGAAATGAGTGGGGCTGAAACTAGCAGAGCCACGTGGAGAGGGAAAGTTTGTTCAGAAGTAGAGAGCAGCTGCAGCACCTGCTCAAGTACGCATGGTCCGAGATTCAGCATCCGTCATCACTGCTTGGTGCTTAAAATACATTTTCAATCGCTATCACTTATAAAAACGTTCCATATCAGTGTACACAGTACTGAGCAACTGAGATCTGTGACAGAGAAATGAAATACTCACAGTCTGAGGAGCCCATGGAGTTGTCTGAAAGAGGAAAAAAAACTGATTTCAGGTGAGCTCAAACAATAAGATCATACACTGTCACTGGTTTTCTGGTTTTCTTTTGTTTGTATGTGGTTTTATGTAATTCTGAGAAAGTTAATCAATTTACAGAATGAATGAATGACACCATAAAATCAAATAAGCCACGCCCACAATCCAGCATACATAATTTCAAACAACAAAACTAAAGAGAAGTGACTAAACCGCCCTTCATAATCAAATAATCACAGAGTAGAACTGAATTCATAAAACACTCTCAGATACATTTCCCCTGTAGCACTGAAAATTAAAATAAGCACTAATTAAACAATCTATCTCGCCTTCTTTTCCAGGCTTAAACACACCAAAATTAAACAACCATTCCAGTTTTTGCTCATCTGAGCACCAGAATATAACAGGGTTTAGTCGAGCCATTTCACGGAACATTAACTCTCTGAAGTCATCACAGTGTGTACGGTATAAAAGAAAATTGGAGTCACTTTCCTCTTAACCCAAATCACAAAGCTCATACTATCTGTTTTCCTCCTGAATATATATTCATTATTATTTTTGAATTGCCCTGTTTGATATGCACATGTCCTGAAAGACACCATGCAGGGTTTTTCTAAAAAAACAAAACAATGTACAGACTTATACATAAGTAATTCCTCTCCATCATCACTTATGACCTGCAAGAAGTGTGTGATTGTAAATTTTTCAGCAGAGACTCTGCCCTCTGCCTCTGTTTTATTATTTTCTTTTTACTGTCAGGCAGCACGGTGGGGCAGTGACTAGCGTTGTCACCTCACAGCTGGTTCAAATCCAGGGTGGGGAGCCCTTCTGTGCTGAGTTTGCATGTTCTCCCTGTGTTAGCGTGGGGTTTCTCTGGGTACTCCAGCTTCCTCCCACAGTCCAAAGACGTACAGGTTAATTGGTGACTCTAAATTGTCCGTAGGTGTGAATGTGAGCGTGAATGGTTGTCTGTCTCTATGTGTCAGCCCTGATAGTCTAGCGACCTGTCCAGGGTGTACCCTGTCTCTCGCCCAGTGGATAAGCAGATATGGAAAATGAATGAATGAATGTCTGTGTTCGGGATGTTTACAGCGATCAGGTGAGGTTGGGGCTTTATAAAAAAAATAAGGTAGTGACGAGGTGCCAGACAATGAGCAGCAGGTATCCAAGAGACACAACACTGAAAAACACAAATATAGTGAGGAGAAACGCCAAACGAGAGTGAGTCTGGGTTTGACTTTTACACTCAGTCTTGCTGGTGAGCATGTTAACATAAAGTAACTGAAAATCATGCATAGTACTTTCTTTTTTCCCTCAAATTTCAATCACAGCATATTTTCCTCAATACCTGAGTGAAGCTCTTTTGTCCAATCAAGAGCTGTGCTATCTACTCCACATAAACACATCCTTATTTATTCTGCTCTCTGCCATTTTGATTAGACAGTTCCATAATCGGATCATTTCACGTTTTCATTGTACTGATTCTCAATAATCACACTGATCAAATGAACCTAGCCAGAATCTTCCAAAATCTGGTGAGAGGGGCCCCAGGGCAAATCATTTGCTGCTGTGTCCTAATTTACGTCCAATTCTGACTCACTCTTTAAATTCAATACAGTCGAGTTTTGCTGCTACAGCCTTGTTTGGTCTGGTACGACCCATAGACTGTGTAAAGTAAATTGCAAATGGAAAATGGACTGCACTTGTATAGTGCTTTTCTAGACTTCCAAACACTCATAGCATTTTTTACACTATGAGTCACATTCACCGATTCACACGCACACATTCACACACTGGTGGCCGAGGTTACCATACATAGTGCCGCCCGCTACTCAGTAACCATTCAGACCCACTCACACACTGATGGAACAGCCATCTTAAGCAATTTGGGGTTCAGTATCTTGCCCAAGAATACTTCGACATGTGGACCGGAGGGGCCGGGGATTGAAGTGGATGACCTGCTCTACCTCCTGAGCCACAGTAATAGCCACTGTGACATCACCCATTGGTTCATGGGCTGCTGTATTGAAGCCTCCAGTTTGGCATTTCCATTGTTGTCATCTTGGCTTTGTAGAGCCAGAAGTGATATTTGGATGAGAGGGTGGATCTGACTCAAAGACTGCGGTGATACCTCGCAGACAGCCCATCACTGAAGCTGCCCCGCCCTTAAATATGCTTAACTTTAAGCCTTAATAAAACATAAATGGCTGAGTTATGTAAAAATTCACCCCCGGTACAGTTGTCATGAATGTTGAAATTAGCTATAGAGACCCAAACTGTTTTTAAACATGTAAACATGTTTATTTCTGCCGTAAAGTCGGCATTTTAACATTGAGGTCTACGGAGATTGGTCCACTTCTGGAGCCAGCCTCAAGTGGCCATTAGAGGAACTGCAGTTTTTGACACTTCTGCATTGGCTTCATTTTTTAGCACCACAGGCTGCATCTTGGGAAAGTCATTTAGGTTCTGATGGCTAATGTTAACAAACCAGATATTTTTGTAAAATGAACACTGCTGAATCAGTTTCAGCTGTCTCATAATCATCACTTGTGGGCACAGGAGCTGCTGTTGTTCAGTCACATTAGGGATGTCGCTTTCCAGAGCGGGTCGACTAAAGTAAGATGTAAGAGGGGACTGAAAAACTTTTGGCGAGGAACTTGTCACCACCTGCTGTGAGCAGATTGATCAGCCCCAACTGTTCACAAACACTGCAATCACAACTTGAGCAATTTCTGCTCGTATCAAAACACAATAAAATTCCTGCTGAGTCTTTTCTCCAGTTCTTCTTTCACTCTTTCTGTTTTCGTCTTTCTGTCACCAACACCTTACCTGTCAGGTTTACAAAATCAGTTGTAGTTTCAGTTTCATGTCTTTCTCTCCCAGTTTCTCTTGTGCTCCTGCCTCTCTTTCATTTAGAAAACAGATCATTGATTATTTTGAATACCCAGTGGGTATATGAAACTGAAAAACGACTGAGTTTTCCAATTTAATATTGAGGAATACAATTAGATTAGCAAAGAAAGCACAACCAGAAATCAATATCTATATGGTTTGTAATTGTTTTTAACTGAAAAATGAAATCACAAAAAAAAACCCCATCCATTCTTTTTGTCTTCCATTTTCTTAATGGTCTGGAATAATTGGGTGAATGGATGACACACGGACCAATGAGAAATAATGTGGTTCAAGCAGCATACAGGAAAACACATTCGTGCGGTGCTGTGTGATCAATGAGAGGCACTGAAGCCTTCTGGAGACAGAAGGGTGACCAGTGATAAATCACTGCTGATGCCAGCCGAGGGATAACTGGCCAGTGGTTAATTTGCGACCAACGAAACCCATCATATAAAGGTGACATAAATAAATCAGAAGATACATTGAAAACAGCACATTACTCCCTCTGACCTCTTTTCATTTCATAGTTTAAACAACACGACTGACACACAGCTGGAACTTGTTTTAAAGCCCTGCCAGAAGTCGCCATTGGACGAAACAGGGATTACAATCACTCCACCACCTCAAATTTACGACATCCAGAAAACTTTTATGCATCGATTTCACTGTGGCCCTCTGAGATAGCTGCGTATTGCTGCTGTCAGACAAAGATATGCAATGCTGCCTAAGCGAGGTAGTTACAGTTTAAAGAAAGGGCGCTTTAATGAGTAACACTGAAGAGTTTTAAGTAGATACTGCACTCTTTCAAAAAGCCAATTTCATGTGTTTGGAAGTCTGAGATAGCAGGTACAGCACACATTGTTCCATCCTGAAATATTAAGGCAGTCATGTTCAGACCTCAGTTTTGTCCTCCGACTTTCCGTTCTAAACGACTCTGTATAGCTCTCCTCCTGAGTCTGTCAATGTGTGAGGCACCGCGAAGGCCGCTCGCAGAGGTTCATGTGTCTTTACACTGGACCCCTTTTTGTGTTTGGGGCTTGAGACGGCACAGAACACTTTGTGCTTCATGCCTGCTGAAATATTCAGGAGGACACTGATAACTTGATGTAGCCGAACTTTGCAAACAGAGGAAGGATGGAGGAATAAGAATTACAATCACAGAGGAGACAAAGACAGGCAAACAAAAGAAGGGATAATGGAGTTTGGGCCATTAGGAAGCAATGTTATTTTAGTTCACTAACAGTAAACTAAAAACTATGACTAGGTGTGAAAAATCATTTTAACTAACTGATATTTATAATGCCTACGTGAACTTCTTTAATCATTCCCCTGACAACTACCCCCTTTATCAAAAAACAAAAACTAAAATCTATACTCACTGGTCACTTTATCAGGTACACCAGTTGAACCAGCTGCTCATTAATGCAAATGGCTGATCCGCCAATCACATGGCAGCAACTCAATGCATTTAGGGATAGACATGGTCAAACCAAGCATCAGAATGGGGAAGAAAGATGATTTAAGTGACTTTGAACATGACATGGTTGTTGGTGCCAGACGGGCTGGTCTGAGTATTTCAGAAACTTTCATACACAACCTCTCTAGGGTTTACAGAGGATGGTCTGACAAAGAGAACATATCCAGTGAGCAGCAGTTCTCTGGGTGAAAATGCCTTGTTGATGCCAGAGGTCAGAGGAGAATGGCCAGACTGGTTCAAGATGATAGAAAGGCAACAGTAACTCAAATAACCACTGGTTACAACCAAGGTCTGCAGAAGCCCATCTCTGAACCAACAACATGTCGAACCTTGAAGCAGATGGGCTACAGCAGCAGAAGACCACACCAGGTGCCACTCCTGTCAGCTAACAACAGGAAACTGAGGCTACAGTTCACACAGGCTCACCAAAACTGGACAATAGAAGATTGGAAAAACATTGCCTGGTCTGATGAGTCTGGATTTCTGCTGCCACATTCAGATGGTAGGGTCAGAATTTGGTGTAAACAACATGAAGGCATGGATCCATCCTGCCTTGTATCAACGGGTCAGGCTGGTGCTGGTGGTGTAATGGTGTGGGGATA
The DNA here is from genome assembly GCF_011397635.1 of Epinephelus fuscoguttatus. Taxonomy (NCBI): domain Eukaryota; kingdom Metazoa; phylum Chordata; class Actinopteri; order Perciformes; family Serranidae; genus Epinephelus; species Epinephelus fuscoguttatus. The sequence goes on along the minus strand of NC_064761.1, from coordinate 25,413,208 downwards.
TTTTCTTGGCACACTTTGGGCCCCTTAGTACCAACTGAGCATGGTTTAAACACCACAGCCTACCTGAGTATTGTTGCTGACTGTGTCCATCCCCTTAGGACCACAGTGTACCCATCTTCTGATGGCTACTTCCAGCAGGATAACGCACCATGTCACAAAGCTCAAATCATCTCAAACTGGTTTCCTGAACATGACAATGAGTTCACTGTACTCCAATGGCCTCCAAAGTCTCCAGATCTCAATCCAATAGAGCACCTTTGGGATGTGGTGGAACGGGAGATTGCACAGCCAACAAATAAGCAGCAACTGTGTGATGCTATCATGTCAATATGGACAAAAAACGTTTCGAGCACCTTGTTGAATCTATGCCACCAAGAATTAAGGCAGTTCTGAAGGCAAAAGGGGTCCAACCTGATACCAGCAAGGTGTACCTAATAAAGTGGCTGGTGAGTGTTTTCTGAAACAATAAAAATTAGACTAAAACTAAATATTTTTAAACAATAAAAACAAAACTGAAATGAGCAAACCCTCTCTGAAAACGAAGTGAGACCAAACTGAATTGAAAACAAAAAATAAGGACAAAACTAAAATAACTGAGAGGCAGACAATTCAACACTTTGTATCTTAAGCTGGAAATATCACTAAGCAAACAGTGTGACGCAACAATATTTAAAAAAAATTAAAAAAAGATTGACAACAATACTGTTTGTGCTCTAAAACACACTCGCTACCTCCTGGCAGGTTATTCCCAGAGCCCAGGGAAGTGCATTACAAGGGGATCTTAAAAAATCATTATAACTTATTAAGCTTAGCCACACTGTGAACACAACAACTTTTCAGTAATTGATTGAGCATGCCTTTCCTGTGGGATTCCATTCAATATGCCCTTAAGAGAAAACTTGGGTGGCTTTGAGCAGAACATCATATTAGAGACAATTTCACGGATCATTTGTCTCTGTCACAAAAATACCCCACACCTCCTGAAAAGGATGTCAGGTAGCAGCTTTGGGACAACACGCATCTGAGTTAGCTCTCAAAGCAACACTGTGGTACCAGTTTATTGGGAACAATCTGATTCTGTCTCATACTGAGGGTGTTTTTAACATCATCTACACTCGTGTATATAATCAGAGTGGACAAAATATGTTCAGCTATGTGGGTAAAAAGCAAACAAACAAACAGGTGCTCGGGGGAAACAATGTCCTTTAAAATTAACAAAAGGACTGTGAAGTTGTACATGTAGAGCCAAAATGCCTCCAGTAGTTAAGAGCCCTGTTTTACATGTTTTCTCCAAGTAGTTACGCATCAATGCAAAAACATCCCTGCAGGACACTGTAGGTGAGTCATGGCAGCTCGTGACCGGGGGATCCTTCTCACTGAATTCTGGGTTAGAAAAATGGAGCACTGTCTGATCTGAAAACAGCAGAATATATATGAAGCAGCACCAAATGTTTAACTGCAAACACCCAGAAGAAATGAATAAAGAATGAAATGTCAGATAAAAGCTGGGGTAAGCAGTTTTTTTTTTTTGCGTCAGTGGGTAAAACTTCCACAATAACCTTTGAGCGTCATCCAAATGGTCTGAGACAACACTGGACTTCTGCACCTCTTCTTGGCTCTGTTTTTAGGCTTCACAAAACCTAGCCATTTTAGAGAGGATGCTCCTATTGGCTGTTCTACAAATGCACATGCATGTCCCTTCAGATGGTGAAAGCCTGATTCAGTGGTGGAGAATCTTGCAGAAAAGGCTACTATTCCAGCATTGGCAACAACTGCCTACACTGCAAAGCAAGCTCAAAAAATGGAGGATGGACTTATGAACCAAGAGAGTCTAAAAGACAGTCTGACAATGAACAAAATAAAAACACTGGCAACGTGTTTCAGAGATGGAGAGACAACGTTGCTAACAGTTAAGCCTTCTGTTAGCCATAACTAAAGGCTTACGGCTGCAGCTAATTCAAATTCATGTTTATGTGGTTAGGTAGAGCCTCGAAACACTGATGTCATCTCAGAGGGCTTCACATGCCCACAAGTCCCATAGAACTGCCGCTAGAGAACAGCAACGGGATCGCAATCACAATCAGGATGACTGAAATGAGTGACTAGTACTTGTACCAGCGTTGCCAGGTGGGAAATGTAGGATTATCGTACCAGAGACTCAAAATTATCGTATTTTGAGGGAAATTATCGTACATCCGTCATAACCAAAATAACAATCCTACTGATGCGCTATGGGCAAATACAGTCACTCTAGTGTTTACTTTTTTGGTTTACTTTTTTTCCATTTTCCTTGCTTCTGTTTTTCCTCTTCTTCTTCTTCTGTTCTGAATCTCATTCTCACTCGACCTCCTGACAGGTCCTAGCATCTCACGGGGCGGGTACAGCTGACCATTCAGCCAATCGTGCTCATTTTTCAGAGACAAACATCACTCACATATCTCATGCTAAGCAAAGTGCGATTGGCTGGAAACATGTCACATGGGAACAAATACCTTCAGGGCTCACAAAAAAAATCTGGCATACTGATTACAACAACACATTCATGAAATGGTCAAATTATCATACATTAGCCCTCTGTACATCGTACAGAGGGCCAAATTATCATACAAATATGATAATTATCGTACACCTAGCAACGCTGACTTGTACAGGTTACTGTATGAAGTGCGTGCATATGCCCGTGCTTGTCTGGTGGGAGGGGCTTAGGACAGAGAGGGGAGAGCTGCAGGAAGTAGGCCGGTTTTAACCTTTTCCAGACAAATGCCTACCTCAAGGGGCGTAGGTGGCTTAGTGGATAGAGCAGTCACCCCATGTACAAGGCTGTTGCCGCAGCGGCCCGGGTTCTGTCCAATAAAGGGGGGGGGTTCTTTACATTATTGTAGTTGTAATCACAGTGCCACACCTTCTTGAACGCAACCCCAAACTCTGGGACCAGTTGCTAAAAACCCTTAAGTGTTCTCCATGAGTATGACACTAATGGCTTAATTTCTCCTTAGCTGAGGGTCTTACACAGTTGCACAGAATCCCTTAAAAGGCTTCCTTTGTTAAGGAAAAACATTAACTCACTTACTGCATTGAGAGAGATTTACAGCAGTAAAAGTTTCCATGGAAATTATTTGTTTGCTTGGACTCACTCTTGTGATGCCTGTTATCATCTCACAAATGTAACTTATAGTTAGGTAGTAAAAAGAATGGCAGAAGAAAAGAAGACAAGAAAATCATGTTGGTCTGAGAAGGAAAAGATTATACCTCTGGAGGTATCAACAATCACAGAAAGCACAAACTACAAATTAAATTGGATCCCCAAAGACCAGAGAACAGAAACAATTGTAGGCAGAAATGAAATGAAAATTAATTCAGTCAAAATCTTAAGTGTAAAATCAAAAGTGTATCCACTGGGTTCTCCTGGTCGCAGAACACTCTTCTTGTGGTGTGTTGTTTTTTTTCCATTTATCACCATAAATTCAGTCATGTTGCAGTTAAGACAAAGTCAGAGGAACATGCTTTTTTTTGGCTTGCTTTGGTCGCTAACGTCTTTTGTGCAACGGTCTCTGAATTCCTTATGTATAACACCAAGACAAGGACAAAACCTTAAATACTGCTGTAGTTATCCTATTCTATCACACTGTCATGTTCAGTTTTGATGCCCGTGTGGAGGTTTGATGTGGTCAACTGATAATACATGCTGACATAAAGCAAGTAGGCTTAGCAGCCTAAAGCCATGAATGTTTCTTTACAACAAGAGTCACGGTCATCTTCTCTTTGATGCGTGTGCACCCCCTCCCTGGTAAAATAGATGTTCTGTACCTCTGGTGTCTTCCGGTAGCACGATGGGAGGCATAAGGTCAGGCAGCTCCTCTTCACTCGCCTGCAGCCCAGAGGCTCTCAGCCTGCTCAGATCCAAGAAGTCTGGAACATCTATGGCCAAATCTGTACAGGAATACACAGATGTAACACTTAACTAATGCACCGACATGAATGGTGATCAGAGGAGCCTGTGTATGTCTCCTGAAGGTGGTTCCAAAAGCATCTCAGCCCATAGACTTACAATGGGAGAGTGCTGAATCCAAATAAGTATCTTTATATCCTGTTTAAAACCTTAAGACACATTTTATACATTATTCTTATATTTATGGTTTGTTTGTCATTTTTTTCATCAAATCATTGAAGGTTATTTTATTTTGATGCATAATTTTGATTGGTTTTTTTTTTTAAGTTTAGCCGGGGCCATGCACTTATTTTCAAACACCGCTCACAGTTCCCACTGAGGAGTAAAAACATAAATAGGAGAAACTTGACCACGTGATAAGAAAGGATTCAGGCCCATCAAGGAACGGATAATCTCTACTGTTGAGAGGAGATAAATGGTTCCCCTGATGCAGCATAACTCAAGTCTCTGCTGGCTGTTTGTGTGACACTCCACCCACAAAACACAACTGTGGCTATGACTGTGACATAAAACTCCCAAACGTAATACTAAAGACCATGATCTATAAATAGCAGTTTACACAACTGACCTATGATGCAGCCGTATCTCATTAGTGAAAACTGCACAGAGCTCAACACTTCAAACCCTGAAGTTTATTGGCAAAGCGATGAAGGTGAACTGAGAGTTTTTGCAATTTAAAATGCTGCAATTCATTTCAATTCAGTGAAAAGTAACTCGCTGTCCAGATAAATTTAAAACTCCAGTGGCTCTTTACAGAAATGGGCAGGATGAGAGAAGGGGAAGTTTACGTCTATGTGTACAAAATTGCAGGTGAAGCAATTCATGTGTATACAAAAGTCTACAGTTTGATCCTCTACTGTACGAGCCTGTGCCCTCACCATCAAACTGCTGTGTGATGGTGCCCTCTGCTGGACAGTTACAGCACTACAAATGCTTGGGAGACCAGTATAAGACATTTTATATCCCCAGGTGAAGGCTGACAGATAGTTACCTAGCTTCTTCGGCACCCAGTCGACCCCAAAAGTGAATTTCTTGATCTGCACAATCAGATACTCTGGGAAGGAGGCAAAACGGGAGGTCCTGCAGAGGAACACAACAAGGAACTCAAATTTTATAAATACAACTGGTTTTGAATTAAAGTTTTGAGGTGATGACAAAACAGTGAGGTGTAGAGAAGTCATTCCAGGTCTTACTTGACTCCAGCTGACTTGGCCTGCAGCGCTGAGCTCCAGAAGTCTGGGACGTTCTCCGGCTCTGTGAAGGCCTGCAGGCAGGCTGTGAAGGGGATCCGTGCTCTGACCGGCTCAGGGGGAGCCCGCATGTTCTCCTCAGCGTCCCTCCGCTTGGCCTCGTACGCCAGCAGCTCCTCTGGTAGAGTGACAACAAAGACTTTGAGCTGAGCATACACTGGGAGACTTTGAAATGACTTTGAAAAGACTTCTAAAAGTCTGGCATCCTCTCAACATCTAAAGAAAATGTGAGGTTTTAGTTACACACTTTTAGATTTTTGCAAAAAACCTGGGATCTTACAGGGTCGCTATAAGCAAAACTACAATTAGATTCTTTTTGATATTATTTCCTTTCCTGCTCCTGATGAAAAATATTACACCAAACTCCCTTTAGGAAATATAACATTCTGACAATTCCTTACATGTCTACAAAAAAAACCATGACTGTAGAAACATGACATAAAAGGCGCCATACAGCAACAGTATTCTTGTCAATTCGGCATCAGTATTATTTAGAAAGATAAAATGTATTTGCATACAAACTTTGCATTTTGGATTTTGTTTCCCTAACGTGCCACCAGCCTCTGTTGGTTACCTGTGCTATTTTAAACTGACACTGTGTGACTGAGCGGCTGTATTTTCCACTGAAATACGTGACAGTTAATGGATCAGATACGTGCCAATATTAAAACGTACTCTTGTTGATTCTACTCTTCCAGTTTCTCCTCCCTTTTCACAGTACAAGAGAACTGAGACTTCTTTGCCTCCCCAGAGTCCCTTCAGTGTTGACTGTCTACTTCGATTTTTTGGGGGGTGCTGCAGAGAGCGCAGCAGTTCTTTACTTTTTGCATGAGCCAAGACTAAAAACTTACTGTCATAATAAATGGGTTCGACTTTGTGGGAGTTTTGAGACGAGAAAGACAAACTTAAGACAGCTCAGACTGAGTTTTATGACAACCTTACACCAAACCATAAAGATCACTGAGGTAAATCTCTCATGATTTTATTTCAACATTGGAAATTTGTCTGCAAAAGTAAAATTCCTTGAAAAAGTCATTTGGTGTGAAGCTGGCATACGTGTTAACATCTGCAAAACTCCATAATATTCAGTATTTTGAAATTCAAATTTAAGTAAAAACAAGGGGAATACAAGGTGCACTTTAATAGCGGTTAATGATTTAAGGTGTTTTTAAGGGATTAAAGTCACATTTGTCTAAAGTAGTGATACAAGACCATAAAGAGTCATTTTTGGAGACAAACATGTCCTCCCTCACTCTAAACTACTCAGCCCCCAGTCTGGCAAGCCAGGACCTTCTGTGCCCTTTCAGAGAGCGACCTGCTGATTCTCCCAGCAGCTGGTGCCACCTGAGCTCAGCGTCGTGCCAGCTGTACCGACCAGAGGCAGCTGCGGCTTCCTGCTGCAGCACAACATTGTGTGTGTATGTGTGTGCATGTGTATGGGGGGTCTTTTACCTCGATTGGTGGCCGCCTCGATGGGAGCCGGCAGCTGGATGCAGTAGTCCACCCGCTGAGTGTAACGAACCCGGCGTGTCTGACAGCACTGAACTCGCTCCTCCACCAGGAAGCGGAAGACGTCGCTCGGGTTCTCCGAGCCTGCGCTGTTCCTCTGTAAGACAACAACGTACAGGGAAGATGAGAGGGTGAATGTGAATATCAACAACAAAATCAGTCAACGGCACGAGGCACACATTTCAGTTTGATAACAGATATGGACCAGTGATGTGGTCCTGCGATAAAAAAAATGATTGTGGGTCTATATAATGTGCCTGACCATATGATCCTTGAGGTGTGAAGTTTCCCTGTCTCTTTCAACGTTTTGTTTAGTTAGGTCTGTGGTTCCCAACATTTTTCCTTCAGGGACCCAATTTCTATCATTTAATAAACTGACAACCCCTGACATTTTAGTGATAATTCACATAATATTTAATGCATAATAATTATAACAGTACAGATGTTTGTGGAAAACAAGCTATTTATATGAAGTTGGATCAAATGGCCTGAGGAACGTGACAAAGAGCCCAAGGCATTGACTTGGCTTCCAAATTCCCCAGTTCCCAATTCGACTGAGCATCTGTGGGATGTGCCAATACCCCAGACGTACCGCCCATCCACAGTGGGGCCTCTACAGATTGGACATAGCTCTGGTATATCGAGGTAGGGACACAGGAAGTCTAGGGATGCCCGGTTGTGTCTGGCACCAGGGTCTCAACGGCAGATCCCTTGAGTCCTGCGGGTTGCGAGATGACGTAATTTATTTATCTTAAGTTGTCTTACACCATTTAACAACCATCAAGAAGGCCCTGTGACCTTCCATGAGGCTTTGGCAAACCCTAGTGGGGGTCAGGAACAAGTAAGATAGATTTTTTGTTGTTGTAATTGTGCAAAATAACATACAAAAAAAATAAAATAAAAAAAAAAGGTTTTTTTTAACATTTAATTTTTTACTCAGATTTTTCATCAATTAATTCTTGATTTTTATGAACCAAATGACATCCTAACAGCAGTTAAACCTGTCATCTGTCCCATCTGTCCCTCATATTGTAATGGTATTGTTTGGTATGCTGCGCTAATGCACCAATAATCTCATAAAAACTTCATTAGCCTGGAGCAGTTTCGTGTCTTGTGGTACGAAGGCTATGACAAATACTTTTTAGAGTGAGCTCTGAATATGTTTGATTGTATTATAGCTGTCAAAAACACAAGTATTGTTATTTAAATGACTGTATGTCTGCTTAAGAGCTGTGCAGAAGCTTCACATATACCCTGGACATGTAAAGCTTCTGTGACACATGGCAGCCTGAGGTCTCAAATGCAACTCTATCTATAAATCTATTCTCTGCTGCGGTCTATTACAGTCTCCTGGCATGACTTCATCCCGACTGCTGTTTGACCTACATCTCTTAATACAGTCATTCATAATGCAGATATAACCCTTTAATTTAGGACCCGCCTCATCTGACCGAACCCTCCATAACTGAGAGTGTTACATCTTTTCAGAATCGCAGGCACATTAATCACCATCACTGAGCGGCTCTGTGTCACCTCGCTGCTCATGAACAGCAGGGGTCGTCGAAGTTTACGCTGTTTATTTGAAGACTGTGATGAAGGATGGCGTCGCGACTTAACACAGCAGTTTGCGCTGCACTCTTTCTGCAACCCAGCCCTTCTATTCTAAGAGGCTACAGAAATACACAAGTTATAATTTCACTCAGGCCAAGTATGCAGGGCTGACATAGACAGAGGAAAATGTTGCTGATGGTGGTTGCTTTAGTCACGTTATCTATCCCTGGATAACTAAATCTAGTTCTAGTCTAGTTCACAGACAGCTGTAGGGGCAGGCCAGTGGACTGAAGGAGCGGAGGACAGTAAAGGCCATTTTCAAATAGTTCGAGCAGAACAGGATTTGTGAGGTTCCTACAGATTAGGGAGCAAATGGGAAGCATGTTGTTGATCTAAACAACACGAAGTGGAGGAGGTGTCGGGGTCCAAGTCAGGGCATGTATCGTGGCTGAGGCAGAATAGGAAGCATTATCTGGCCTCCCTGTGTAACTGATAGCACTGAGCTATATTTATCCTGGTCCAGAAAGACACGTCAGAGCGCCCCATGTGTACGTACCAACCAAGGAGACAGTGTGCTGTGTTCAGTCAAAAACAGACCCTCCCCTCCCAATCAACTGTCCATCCATGTGTGTCAGGGGTCACATATCACCCAGCCATCTTGTAAAAACGTGATGATTTCACAGTAGAGGAACTTTATTGGGACTATCATTTGTGAGAGGCAGCATCCCTTTCTGTTGTGTGTTTGTGGCATTACGTGGAATTACCTCCCAAGAATACACACTTGTAACCGGATCCTCTAACATACATACTGTATACGTGTAATTCCAAAGCTTCCCATACCTATCTAATGAAAAGTATGTTGATATTCATAGCATGTCATGGTTGACTGCATTTCTCAAATGAACTAGAGCAAACATTACAGGGCCTTGACACACCAAGCTGTCAATATTGGGCTGCTGGTGAGCATCTGTTGCCCTAGTTTTTCCCCACACAGTTCGCACTAGTCGGCCCTGGTCAGCTCTTTTTCGGCCAATTTAGCATGTTGAATCTGTGTCAGAGATGGCAGAGCCTGTCATTTAAGAAATCCCTCTGATAGGCACTTCAGCTCAGCGCATGAGAAGAGAAACAGAAGAAGCAAACAACCAGCTAAAGCCAAGAGGGCAAGATCCAAACAAACTTGTCGTATTAGGTAAGATTATTTTTTTAGTCATTGAGCTCTCATTGTGTTACTATTCGCTTCACCTTTCAACATTGGGTTGTGCTGTCAATGTGCTAACCATAAACTGTATAAACGTTGTTACCAAGACGTCAGCCACTGATTTGTGGACTCCCGTTTTGGAGCATAGAGTTTGGCATTTTGGTCGTCACCATCAGTTTGTTTGGAGCCACAAATGACCATATTTGGGCGAGAGGCTGGAGCTGTGGAGGAGCGAGGGGTGGATCTCACTGAGAAGCCAAGGACACTATCAACAGACAGCTTCCCACCCCTAATTATGCATTATAAAAAAGTTGTCATGAGCTATAGAGATCAAACCATTTTCTGTACCAGGCTGTACAATGTTGATTTCTGCTGCAAAGTTCGGCATTTCAGCGTCGTCAGGTTTTGGCACTTCTATGTTGGCTTCATTTTTCAGCCCTGGAGGGTACCACTTGATGCTAACTGGCTAACTAGCATCTTGAATCCCTCCTGACAGTCTTTCGTTTTTTTTTTTGTTTTTTTTTTAAATGATGATTAAAGACTACTGCCACCTGCTGGTATGGAGATATTTCCTCTCACACAGGTAGTTTGTCATTGACTGTAGTATTTGTGTTGTGTTTAGGTGTAACTTTTTCGCTGAGACACAGGTGACATGAGGCGATACAACAGTTGGCCTTCATTGCCACTAGTTGAGGTATGAAATGTGATGTCATGATTTCACATGACCTCTTCACAGTCTACCAGCTGTGGTTTCTGCTCATTGACAGTCACCTATTGTACATTTTGAATATTTCGACATGCACAGAGGTTCAGCTTCACTCACCTCCACCAAATTAATCATGTGCAGGAGGAACTCGTGGGCGTCTTGTTGTCTGTTGGAGGAAAACTCTGGGTGTCCCCTGCTGACCAGGGCCTTCAACATCCGGGGAGAGACGCCCCTCTGCTGGTGCTGCAATGACAAAATTTGGGTGTCACACACACTGACATGCGTGCATGACCACTGACCTGTCTCAGAGGGAAGTATAAGACAAGCAGTAGACCAGCGTGCAATATTACAGACACAAACTGAACGCAGCTTTGGTGGCCTGCCAGTACCAGGCTCTGTACAGGAAAATTCCCAGTGAATCCAGTATGAAGAGCCGTGTTCTTTATAGCTTCAGCAGAGAGAGTTGATTTTATATCCTGCGAAGATATTCTGAAGAATGAATGGCACTCAGCTTGTGGTGCTCAAAGTGCCAAAAAAATACATTTAAAAAACAACAGCATTATCTTCTTCCAGAAATCATGACCCGCTTATGCAAGATATTCCACAGATGTTGTCGTGAGCAGTTTAATGTAGGAACTATTTTCTTTACTGACTTTCTTCTGAGCTACAGCCACCAACTGTATCCCAGAAGGAGGTGTGCATCTACTGCTACCTCACCTAGCACTCTGAGCTAGCTAATGTTACATCTCAGCCTAGGAGGATGCCATTAATGTTTACATGTCTAACTGTCATGAGCATGAGCTTCTTATCCATGAGTAGATGCACAGATCCCTCTGCGCAATGATACAGTTGGCAGGTGAAGTTCAGTAAAAAGAAAATAGTTCTGACATGAAACTACTCCAACAAGCTCTGTGGATTATCTTAGTAAGCGGGTCATGATTTCTGGAGAGAGACATTGCCTTTGAGTCTTTCAGATGTATCTTTCGAGCACCACAAGCTGAGTGTCATCTAGTTCCATTATTACTATAATTGAAACCACTTTGTTAATGGAAGTGTGTGTAAAAGGTCGTCCCCTTTGAAATAATTAAAATAAAGTTGAGGTTCTCCATCCGATTAGCGGTATCGTAGCTAAGCGAATGTATGATAACTTTCATATCATGATATACCTTGAAACTGGTATATCGCTGGACCCTCGTGGTATTAACCCTCTCACAACTTTCCACCAGAACGCAAGTGAGCATACTTTCCAAAATGTTGAACTATTCCTTTAAATTAACTATTTCTTTTATTTTACCCAGTATACACCAACTAAACATCTTCATAATCAAATCATTATAAATTAATCCCATGTGGAGACATCCCTACACCCCTGTCACACCTCTAGCCAATGTATCACTGCCAGGTTAGTAAACTTAAAAAGGCATTTCACTGTAAATAGTTTCAATGAGTGATATTTCCTTAGTACAGACTGACCACAGCATGCCAACCCAAGCCTTTTCCCAGCTGTCAATAAGTACCCAAACTTGACCCCACCGTCACATGTGTAGGAAGTGCAGGATCATAGCTCTGCCCTATCAATTACTGTGGCTGGTAAGGCCTAAAAGAAGCCTGGGGCTTACAGACATGGTGCTGGGCCCCATTATTGTTTAATGGCTTTCCTCTCCTAATTTCCCGGCAGCTGTGTACTATGTGGTTGAAAAGGCAATGATTTCATATCTCGTGCATTCAAATTAGTACAGCAAAACACACAAAGAAATACCCTACTGAATCAGCCCAACTGTTAGAGGACTTGACAGATTGCAGGAAGCACTCATAATGAAGACAATCATTATGCACAGCTAGTATTTGTGACTAAATTAAGCAGTGTTGTGGGGGAAATTAAAAGCAAAACACTGGGTTAGAGCTGCGCCTGGAGCTGTGTTCATAAACAATTTGAGTTGCACATTTGGGACTGCAGCCCCGGGCTATTTTCAGACTAAAGGAAAAAGGTCAAAGCACAAGAAAACCTGACAGTGTATCTCAAAATCATGTCTTCGTGTTGTTTCGATCAACATCTCTCCAGCTGTCGCAATCACACAAAAGCTCAGGTGTATTAATAACACAGATTATGCTGCCTTATGAAAGTTGTTTCATGTTTAAATTGGGAAAACATCAAACTGGCAAGCTGAGACTCTTTCCTCTTGACAACCCTAACAGTTTGGACATGAAATGAAAAAGACTCACTTTGCTACCACTCAGTATTAACATGCTTCTGTCAGTTTGGGAGCTGCACATACCCAGTTTAATACCTTGTATTCTTCTTTCATCACCTGTTCAATGAGCTCAGATTTCATGGGTGGTTTGGAGTACTGGCCTGAGAGGAGTCCGTGTCCCACTTTAGCCCTGTCGGAAAAAAAACAAAAGGTATAAACAGGACAACATAAGGTCAGTCTGTCAGTTTAGTGTGGGTGTGGGTCTATACTAGACAGAGAAAGACATTTCAAAACCATCAGACAGTCTACCTGGGGCCTGAGGGACTAACTTGTTCACCCCGGCTCGTAGAAAGCTGGCTCCAATTTAAACTCAGCTCTGTTACCATGGTACCAAACCTTTCAGGAATATATATTTTTTCTATTCTCCGTCTCTTCCTAAATCCTTCAGATTCACAGACATACAAATCTAATCTCTGTCTTATTTGTGAACAGTATATTTTATGACACAAACCTTTGTTCCCTACACCTTATAGATGTTATAAAATGCTCCAGTTATTGCTACTTTTTGGAAATTTGTGAATGATTCTTTACCAGATCTGGCTGGGTTGAGACAAAAAACATTTCATCACAAATACCACATATCATACCACACATAAACTGTAGGGGGCAGTGACTCAACCCATTCCTGTACAAGTTTCATCAGTATCTCTTTCTTCAACAGCTAATATTAAGATTCATTTGGTCTCATGTTGTTTTACACATGCTAAGAAACGTATATCTGAGCATTGAGTTGTTTCAAGCAGTAACATCCTCCCAAGGCTGAAACAGTGAATATAAACACAGAAGTCTGTATCAGTCTATGATGATTCAAGATTTTATCTTAATTAAACTTTATCTTCACAGAAGAGCCTCACTGAGATTTAAAAAAAATATTTTCAATAGTTTCCTGGCCAAGATTGGCATTTTATGCATAAAGTAATCCAAAATGTATTCAGCAAAAATAAACAAATACAATAAATAAGACTAATCTGTAACAGTAGGAGTAAGCAAACATTTAAAGGTCCAGTGTGGAGGATTTAGTGGCATCTAGTGGTGAAGTTGCAGAAGTAAAAATTCTTCCACCTGCCAAATAATTGACCCTTTGCTAAGTCCCGCCCCCAGACACAGACTGGCCAGTCATGACGTCATATCAGGCCGGCTCAGACCAGGGTCCGACAACAACACAGCTGTGCTCCATTGACTCTAATGCAATCGTTTCAGATTTCCTTCATTTTCAGGCTGGTTTTGTAGATTTGGAGCTAAATGTTGTGCCTGGGGCACGTTGTGTATTAATGATACTCGTTACCTGGAGAGGTTGGAAAAAGATATACGTTTCTTCCCTGTTCCAAAACCAAAATCAAACCCTGAAAAGTGTAGGGTTAGCTAGCTAGCTACTGAAGATATAGCCTACTGAATGTATACACATGCTGCTTTTGCTTTTTAATGATTATAAGAGTGAAAAAAAAGACCGACCCTGCTGTACAGGAACCAGTGAAGGGAAGCAGGGAAGCTTTGCTCATATTCAGATAGTTTGGCTTTAGCTTCTAACTATCTTTGTCTTTTTAACCTGTTGTTGCTGCTGAGTCAGTTTGACATCCTGGATATATCCTTCAAACACAGACTGTAGACCCCTCTGTCTGCTTCTCTCTGGAATCACTGTTTCATTTTCCAAAAATATGATAATATTTCTTTAGGGAGTGCAGTTAGTTACAGTGTGGGCTCCATGCTTACTGCGACAGCTTGTCCTTTCATACGCATCCGGAAAGAGTTCTACAGGAATCTTCTCCTGAACGCTCTTATTTATGTAGAGGTAATTACAGAGTAATATTTTCAGTTAATTAGGATAATCCTACCTGTCCAAGAAAAAGTCAAATTTATTTAACGCTTTGCCTTCAGTGTTTTTAGGAGAGGGGTCATGTTTAATCAGTCCAGGCTCAACACATTTGGAGACACAAATTCTCTTTCTGAATGGCCTGGTTTTTGTTGACAGGCTGTAAAGTACAAGCAGTGGCGAGAAAAACATGTTTATCTGGCATTGTGCCTCAGAATATGAAACGTTTGTTGCTTCACATACAGTATCTGATATTTGTCACCTGCCTGGCTAACATTCTGCTTTCATCGTGACCACAGCACCTGACTGGACTCACACACTTGCAACACACTGGCTTATATGACAAGTATTTTCCAGAAGATGCAGAAAAAAGGCTTTCACCCCACTGAATATGCATTTATTATCTTAATGAAGTGTCATTGACAAAACTTTGCCTCTTATAAAACAGCCATAGTAACCATAAAGATACAAATTTGAAGTTAGTAACTCATAACGAAACCTTAGCCATTTTTCAACCACAGCAGCAACTGAAAAACACCTTCACTTGTTTTGCGTATCTTAACACTGCATTATGTAACACTGGAGTCACTTACATTTGTGTGGCGAAGTCCTGGCTGGGGTCGAGAGGTGAATAGTCAAATATCCTCTGAAGATTACCCACATACCTAAAGATCAAAATACATGTCACACGCTCACCTCAGATGGAGCACATGGTTACATCACAAAGACATAAGACCACTGGAAACACACAAGTTGGCATGGTGAAGACACTAACACCATCTGCTGGGGGCCATATCAGTTATTTAAATAACCAAAGACGTTTCCAGAGAAGTATTACTATTACATGTATACCTAATCCTGAGCTAGACAATCAACAAACAAACATAATTATAGATTACCATCAGTAATTACAAGCAGTATTGCAAAAGAAATTTCAAAAGCGGGTCATATTATAAAGTCCTTCATCTCCATGTGAGTTTGTTTAAAATGGCGACTCCAGTTTCTTTTGCTTGATGTCATTTATCAGTGACTGGCATACTTTGTAAAATTGTCTGGCCTACTGAACCTCTTGTTAGATGTTTCTCGTGCTTAGAAACTCACTTACCAAAATGCCGGTTTCAAGATCTGTTCAGTAGCTCACAAATGCTGCTATACCTGCCAGTAAATCTAATATCTGTAAAAATATTTTATTCATTTATGTATGCTGTGTTTAGAGTATTTTTTTCAACCTCTTATTGTTACAGTACTGAAGGTTCAAAGGCACAGGGCCTGATCTTACCTGACACAAAGCAGCGCACAGCTTGCAACTGTCACTGCTAGTTTCAGACTCAATTGTCATTTTCATGGCCAGCCAGTGCCCATGTTGTTAATAGCACTTGTACCCATCTGTGCACCCATGGGCGTGCAGGTCTTAAAATGAGGTGTGGTCTGTTGCATTGTTGGCGAACTGCTATTTTGAGGGAGCAGCAAGAGATTATGCCATTGACCAGCAAAAACCTGGTCTACTGTCAGAGTGCCGCCATATTTTCCTGCTATTTAAAGGACAGACTTTGGTCTGTGGGAGACGTACACATTAATCTATTAGTCTAATTAGTCTATTAGTTAAGTACAACTTCACTTTTCCTAGGGCAAGAGCATCCCCATTAAGAGGGACGCTGTGCGCAGTTATGCACGAGGAGCAGCATAACTTCACTGATTATTTTAGAAGCTAAATGTTTAGTTTCAAGTTTATAATTAGGCTGCAGTTTTTAGTTTTGCTGCTTAAATGTCCCACGGTATTTGCAGTGACATGACTGCTCTTACTGCATTACTCTCAGCAAAAAAACGCTTCTCCAATATGCCGAATGTGCCATGTAAATATCAATGTAGCAGCTGCAGGAGCACCTGTCAATCTGATTGGTTAAATTCATATTATGCCCAAAACAAACCTATGATTAATTAAGGGACTTAATGCAACCCCTCTACACCTTGTGCCTTACTTTGTGCCCAGACTATGCTCCGTTTAACTATCAAAAGTGGAGATGGACCCTAAATGCACTTGCACTGTGCACTTTGGACCACGCACTGTAGAGTGTTTAATAGGGCCCATGGTGTTCAGTATTGTAGAGTTGAGACATTAAAACACCCAATGAAATCACTCCTTAAACATGGCCTATTTATGCTCTGCTATAGGCCCTACAATATACTGTGTATGAATAATGTAAAAAATAGTCTGCATGTTAAATAATTTAGATGAAAACATATTCTTGCTAACTGTGCGTACTCACATCCTCTGGAAGTCAGGGATGCTGAAGAGAACCTGCATCACTGTGCCGAAGTAGCAGCTGTTGCCCAGGTTTTTGATGCCTGTGTAACCAGAGCCAAACACCGCTTTCAGCTTCATGCCCGACTCCTGGATTACCTCCCATTCACTGACCCGCGGCCGGGCGTTATTGTCTGTGTGGTGGCCATTCTCTGTCTGAAGGGAGACAAAGAGAGCTGTGTGAAACCTTCACTGTGGAAGCCTCACATTTTGGTTTTTGTTTGTTTGTTCACAGCTCAGACAACTTACTCTTTTCTGCATCTGTAGCATGTCTATTCCAAAGTGTGACAAGTGATCTGATATGTGGGGGTCCAACACGGCCTCCTCCTCCTCAAATGAGTAGACATCTGAAACCAAAGGATAAGTTACATCACTAAAATAGACCTGGTTTTTTTTCGTAGACACAAATTTTCTGGTAAAACTTTGCCAAAAGACAATTTAAAGGACACTGACTAACTGACTAACACTACGTAATAACTCAGATTGTGGATTCAACAGTTCAGATAACCATGTTGGGTGTCTCAGACCTGCTCCGTCTGGAGTGATGGTGTCCAGTTTGACAGCCAGGGGGTATTTGGTCTCTTTGTAGTGCTCCAGAGCGTGACCGTTTCCTCCACTCCCATCAAAGAACCACTTCCCACAGTACACGGCTCCATCTGTCAGGTTCATCCACAGGTTTTCTCTCATCTCGCACTTCTGACACTTCCAGCCACTGATAGAGAAAGACACAGAGACTCTTGTTTCTGTTGTGTTGCTTTTATTTTCATGTGAAGACTCACAGAATGATTTAAAAACTGCACTTTGCTCACAAGCAGGTGGAAAAGTGATTGGATTTATATTTTGAATATTAACAGTCTGGATAAACAAGACAAACAGCAAGAGACACAGTAATGCAGTTGTGTAACTGGCTGCACAAATACAACCACTGCTGTCTAGAAATGTAATTAAGTCCTGCTTTATAAATGATGCAGTGGTTTCCTACCTGGGTGGGATCCTGACCCCATTATCCAGCTGTCTGAGGCTCCTGGCATGTCTGGACACCTGGATCTCCTCCTCCCAGGATTCAGGCTCCTGCTTCTTGTAGGCTGATGGTGCGTTGAGCACTGCGTCACAGGCGATGGTCACCTGAGCATCACAGAAATCAAGCAGAGACAGAATGAACTTCTGGAAGTGGAGTTCACCTCGAAAATCAAAAATACATATTTTTCCTCTTGCTGTACCTGTAGTGCTGTTTATCAGTCTGGATTGTTCTGGTGTGAGTTGCAGAGTGTTAAAATATTCTACCTTCTCGAATATAATGTAACTAGATAACACTCGGCTTGTGCTACTCAAAGTGTCTCTCTCCAGAAATCATGACCCGGTTACTCAAAATAATCCACAGACGTTGTTCCGAGCAGTTTTATGTAGGAACTATTTCCTGTCTACCAAATTACACCTGCCAATCATTTCACCATGCAGACGAAAGCGTGCATCTCCTACTAGATCACCTAGCACCACTGAGCTAGTTAACATTACGCTCAACTGAGGAGGACGCCATTAATATTTGCGAGTCTCTCGTCCCTGACTAGACACGTTTTCCTCTGCGCAATGATACAGTTGGTGGGTGTAGTTTGCTAGAAAGGAAATAGTTCCAATATGAAACTGCTCAGAACAAGGTTTGTGGTCTACGGCCGATATCTACAACACTCTGTAACTCGCACCAAAACATCTAGCTTAATAAATAGCACTACAGCTAAAAGGAAAAATAAGTATTCTTTAATTTTGGGGTGAACTGTCCCTTTAAATGCAAGTCATCATTAACAGTAGAAAGAAAGGACAATAGCAAGATCTATGCAAGACATTGTGAAGCTGTGCCACATAAAGCGATGGATCCAGCAGAGGAAGACAGGGTGTCTCTATGCGCAGAGACAAAGCGTGCAGAACAAACTGAAATTAGGATAGGTGGTCAGCACTCACAACATTTAATGATACATGCGTAAAATAATTTGAAAAATTAAACATGACATGCCAACACAAAACCTCATTCACTGTAGAATCTCATACTCAAAAAAACAAAACAAATTAAAACAGGAGTAAAATGTCTCCTCTGGACTCCAGGCAAGAAAAGAAATACAAAGCTAAAAGCAACACCTGCACAGTGTGTGTATCCAGTGGTTCCCCATAATATACACTTGGCAGAGAGCAGCCTATAAGAACAGCAAAACCTTCCACAAAAATACATCCAAATGGAAACTTTTAAATAAACTAACAGCGACTAGAGGTTCGAAATTGGAAATAATCAAATTAAAATGAATGGATTCAGACTTTGCAGCTCTTTAACAGGGCGTCTACAGGCATAACCAAGGGCACTGTGGAGCAGTTGTTAGCACTGTCGTTTCACAGCAAGATGGTTCCTGGTTTGAACCCAGGAAGGGACCCATCTGTGTGGAGTTTGCATGTTCTCGCCGTTTCAGCATGGGTTTTCTCTGGGTACTCCGGCTTCCTCCCACAGTCCAAAGACATGCAGGTTGATTGGTGACTCTAAATTGTTCATAGGTGTGAATGTGAGTGTGAATGGTTGTCTGTCTCTATGTGTCAGCCCTGTGATAGTCTGGTGACCTGTCCAGGGTGTACCCTGCCTCTCACCCAATGTCAGCTGGGATAGGCTCCAGCCTCCCCGCGACCCCGAACAGAATAAGCGGTTACGGAAAATGAATGAATCAATTATATATATGTTTGTGTGTCACACAAATGTTTATGTACTTCCAAGTAAACACACTAATGTCAGTTCAAAATGTACAGTAAGGAAAAATGGAACAAAAAAACCCCAACAATTTGGCTTTTAAAGGCCTTATATTAAGAAAACTTATCTTAAGACATTTTAAGACTTTTCAAGGACCTGTAGACACCCTGTTTAAAACAAGAACAATCACGCTGTCTGTTCAGTGACAAGGGAACCACTGAGCGCACCCTCTCCCACCAACATGCATGGAAACACACAAGAGCCCATGCAGTGCCGACTCACTGACCAGAGCGGGCAACTCCTCAATATTTGGTAAGGGGATCTCGAAGTGGTCTGGAAAAATGACGAGCTTGGCCTCGTCTTCATATTCATAGTCCTCGCCGTTAAAATCACGGTTTAGCTCTAAATCTACAGGGGAGGAAGTAAACATTAAGAAAGTGTTATTCTGTGTTCTGCTCCTTTGTGCTCTTGAGTGTGAGTTCTGATCTTATTTTATGTTCCTGCTTCGTTCCTTCAGTCAGGACCGTAATAGTCTAGAGACACAGTGAGCACAAACAGATGAATCCTTGAACAAGAAAACCACCAACATCTTTTTTTACAGCAGTGACAGGATGACTTCATACGACGCTGATGACTCTTTTGCTCCGACACGATTTATGCAGAGCTATATTTAGCTGTTTATCACACACTCTCATCACCAGCAACTTATGGAGTTACTAAGGAGAATAGAGCATGGCTCAAATCCCTGACATTTGTCTGTGCAGCTATGGCATTCTCATTTCATTACTGATTACAATCACGGCTGCAGCTAACAATTATTCTCCTTATTGATTAATCTGCTTGGTATTTTTAAAATAATCATTTGGTGTATTATTGTCAGGATGTAGAGAAAATGTCCATCGCACTTTCCTAAATCCCAGGATGACATCTGACTTTGTCCGACCAACAGTCTCATTCCCAAAGAGCAGATTTTTGTCTTAATTGTTGTATTTGTTGCATTTTAATGGGTTTTGATTGGTTGCTACCAATCACAGTGGGACTTCCTGGTTAAATAAAGGTAGTAATACTTATAGTAATTGATGAGTCCTTTTCGTCGGCTAGTTTTCAGGTTCTTCTGTTTTATATCTTTGGCTTTTGAACTGCTCGTCCTACAAAACCAGGCGTTTAAAGACATCGCTTTTGGTTATCGGAGCCTTTGATGGACATTTTTCACAATTTTCAATTATTTCTGTCGACCAAACAATGAATCAATGAATCAAGAAAACTGTCTGCAGATTAATCAATGATGAAAATTACTAGTTTCGGCCCTAGTTTACTATCAGTTATGACAAGGAGAGGCATTAAATCCTCACAATGAAGATATTTTCTGTCCATCAGCTACCTGATTAATCAACTAATCATTTCATTTCTCATTTAAATGATATCAAACTGAGGTGAGACTCCTCTCTTAAATCACTCAGTCATCTGTGCTCCACTCCACAGCCTAAAGTCGTGTCATGACTCATGTGAAACAGGATCATAGGTTATCCCTGTCATTGTTATTGTGCCCACCGGCTTCATGGTAACGGCTGACGTTACCAGCTAAAGGCTTGATTAGATCACTGGACTGGTATGGAGATGATGGCGGATACATACATGCCCGCTATCACCTCAAAGACCCAAAATGGACGACAGCAAGCAGCGTCTGACTGCCAGCCAGACGCTGAGGGTTGACCTAATGTACAGCACTCATCAAAAGGCAAAGGATGGTTAAGTCTATTAAACTCCGAACAATAATGAAACAGAAACATCAATTACACAGAGGGTGAGTGGAAGGAATTCCTCCCCCACCAGGCTAGTCGCGAGGGAGGAGGAGGAGGAGGGTGAGGGACACCTGGTCCCCTCTGAGCAGCGTCATAACTTCAGTGGAAGTGTGTCAGGGAGGTTGACAGGTGGTGGCAGCTGAGAGGCCGACGAACAACCAGCCCCTCCCCGCGCCGAGGAGGAGGAGGGGAGCAGACCGGGCTTTGATTTAGAACAGTTACCAACCACATATACAAATAAATGGGCTATATTTGGAGCACAGGAGGAGGAGGAGAGGTCTCATCATGGGAAATATCTGACGCTTTGGGTAAAGGCCGGCTGGAGGGGCAGCTGACGGGTCACCACAGTGTAACAAACAATAACACCTGCTAGTAACAGAGGGGGTTCTCTGAGCATCGAGAGGGGTTTCTGAACAAACAAATCACATTTACTTCACGACCGAAACACCAGGTTTAGTCCAGCCTGTACCTAGTAGTGGACAGTGACTGAGTTTACATTAAAAATTTGAGGTGCTTGTATGTTTATTTTATGCTACTTTATACTTCTACTCCACTACATTTCTGTACAGTTTCCTCCACTACATTTATCTGACAGCTACAATTAATGTTTACATTTCAAATTAAAATTTTACATTTAAATACAATGCATCGATAAAGATTAATAGTCTACATTGAGGCACCTTCTCACATGTTCAGCAGTTCCACCAAAGCGGACGTTTCGCATCTGAACGACTCAGATGGTTTAGGTTAAATAATTTTAAAGAGGCCCAAAAACCTGAAACTTTCCGATATTTACCCACACAAATAGAAAATTAAAGTTTAAAAAATGAGTAACAATTTATGAACCAATACTTCTCAATACTTCTTTTGGGCTCTGATACTTATTTGACACCCCCTTAGATTTACAACATTACAATGCTACTTACACATCGATGCATCAGTATTAACAATCTAATAATGTAGTAACAATCTAATAATGTAATATATCACAATATATCAGTCACAGGGGACATTCATCTGCCTAATGAGTACTTTTACTTTTGATACTTTGAGTGCATTTTACTCATAATACTTCTGTGTTTTATTTAAAGGTCCAGTGTGTAGGATTTAGTGGCATCTAGTGGTGAGATTGCAGAACTGAAACTATTTCCGTGTGCCAGGCGTGTAGGAGAACTTTAGGGACCAACGCGGTAACACAAAAACACTAAAATGTGAAAACACAAGTGGCCCTATCTAGAGCCAGTGTTGGATACATCCCTTCTGGGCTACTGTAGAACAACATGGCAGACTCCATGGAAGAGGATCCGCTCATATGTGGATATAAAGCAGTTCATTCTAAGGTAACAAAAATTCAATGATTTTTATTTTCAGGTGATTATAAACTAATGAAGACATAGTGGTGCATTTTATCTCCCATGTCTGCCAGTAGATGTCCATAAATCCTGCACACTGGCCCTTTAATTAATACTCTGAATGCAGGATTGTCACTTGCGACGGAGTATTTTTACATAGTGACAAACGATCTGAGTACGTCTTCCACCACTGCCTCTGACTTACCTAGAAACACTTTTCCATTTCTTCGTCTGGGGATGGCGCCTCCTGCAGCTCCTGTGGCTTTCTGTGGGAAACAGGAAGGAAGAGATTAAATCAGATCAAAGAAGCCTCGTCAAATTAAAACACGTCTGATGATTCTCTTTGTGGAAAAAAAAACTTTAATGCTCGGCTGTGGCAGCAGGTCCAGATGGTTGTCATTTTGTTTGAAATGGATGCTGGATGTTCCACTTGCCAGGTCGGGTTACAAGGCGAGGGGAAAACCCCTTCCACAGTGTGGGCAAAATTAAAGAATGATGAATGAAACCGCTTCAGTTGCACAGTTTGATATGTAGACTTGGACAGATACAGTTTACACTACATCATGTGTTTGGGCCTGTCTTTGCCTGCAGAGCGTGAAATCATCTTTCTCTTTTGCTCAACGACATATGTCCAGAGTGGTAAGAAACTAAAATTAACTTTAACAGACTGGTAGATAAACACTTTGAGTCTGCCAATAACATTTGCAGCCCTGATACATGGATCAATCAACAAACAAAAAACACTTGGGTAAAACTGTTTTTCTGCCAAATGACTGTCTGGCAGCAAAACAACCCAGTGCCACCGACTGGCTTCCTATTTATCCCATCTGGTCCAGGTGTATGGAATAACATTTAAGTCAATATCAAGTAGAAAAAAAAAAAAGATTAATAAATAAATATGCCTATGAAATAAAATTTAAAATAAATAAATGAGTGACAAATATACATATATATATATATATATATATATATATATAAATGTAAATATAAATATACGAATAAGCCAGTGTAGTTCAATAAATTTTAAAAAAGGGATTTAATTAAAAAAGGACATTTTAAAGGACTACAGTCACCTGAAATAAATAAATGTGGATTCAGGAAATAGAAGTCCCCTGAAATAAATATGTAGTCCTTTAAAAGTAATGGAAAAAAGTAAAGTAATCCTTTAAAAATATTTATTTATTTTTATTTATTTAATTATTAAACTACACTGACTACTTTTTATGTATACATTTCCATTTATTTATATATTTAATGCCAGATGTATTAATTTCTGGACTTATTTTATTGGCATATTTATCCATTTTTACATTTATTTATTTATAGATTTATTTATTTAATATTGGTCTAGATGGCATTCAGTTCAGGTGACTGCTTCCCGTTCACTCAGCAGGGAGGAGAAGGAGGACACGGTGTGGCAGACAGAGAGAAAGACAGAGAATGCTGACACACTCACGACCAAGTGGACTCATGGGAAAAAAAAACAGCAGACACAGGAGCCTGCAGAATGTGAGCAGCTGTTTCAGGCCAGATCCAGGCATGGAAATAGCAGCTCTTTACAAAGCAGAGCTTATCTGAGGGCAATTAGAGCCAGTAGGAAAACACGGCTGCAGCTCAGGCCTTTGTTGTTCACCATCGACTTTTGAAAAGAGAGGCTTGTTTGAGTTCATGTGTGACTTTTTTTTTACCACAAAGGAAAAGCAAGAGTGTTTTTAAAAATACACAGGGATGGACAAAATAATAAAAACGCCTTACAGTATAATGCAATCCAATGCAACACCACTTCAAACTTCAGAAGTTACCATAGAGTTGAACTAGTGGCTCTCTGGTTCACACATCTAACAATCTATGAAAATATTTGTTGCAGGGTTGTTGTTTTGGATTGCATTATGATCCGTCTGTTATATAAAGCCTTCAGTTGTGTATTCAGTATGATGCTATTATTTGGATTTCAGAAGTAACTTTGACAAGGCTGTGACACTTTATGTCATGGGTGTGTAATTTCCAAAAGTTTGTGGACTTTTTATGGAAGATTCTTGAAAAACATGATGTAAAGTGGTTCTAGTTACAGGGAGAATTGTCAGTTTAAACCCAGGTCATTTGTTATTGGAATATTTATTCTCTCTATATATTGAATTGTACGCTTGCCTGTCTACAAATTTCATATTTTTGCATGTTTATTATAAGACTCTAGGTTTCACTGGAAATTAATAGTTAATCAATTAAATAGAAGCGCATCAAATGAGTACTATCTCTCCACATAATTAATACCAAATTACCACTTTCTTTCTGGGAAAATCCACAGCATACAGTACTATCAGAAAACAGAACAGACAGAGGTTAAAGATGTGATATGGGGGATACAGACGGACACAGAGAGAGCTGAAAACATATCAAGTGTTCGCCACAAACACTCAGACAGGCCTCGGTCTGAAGGTCAGTCAGGTCCAGTGAAAAAGTTCATATTTTCATCTTTCTTTAATTAAATGTTGATGACTGAGCATTTCAGCTTCAAGAACACGCAGGGCGGACGATGTAATTCAACCACTGATGTTCCAAATAACAGCATCATGATATCGGCGATCAGGGTCACTCGGTATACCTTTTAATCTCACACTGCTTTCAGTGCTGCAAACCTCTGCAGCATCAGTTATCATGGTGTGAGTTTAGCCTGTAATCCTGACGGCGTTAATGACATGATCAGCTTACTGAAATACAAATAGTGGTAAAATAGTGCTTATTTCAATAGAGACTGCCTCCTATTAGACATTTATAAGCAGTTAATGGTTCATAACACACTATACTGTAGTTCTAAGCATCTTTAAGGACATGTTGTGTGTTTATTAATGTACTAGAATTGATTTGTCAACTATTACAACCTCTATGAAAACATATTTTTTCAATGTTTATATCTACATTATTATTTTTATCTGTTTATACATCAGCTTCCTCTTATGGGTGCACACAGGAAGAGTTATAGTTGGCCTGTGGCCCTTTGCTGCATGTCATTCCCTCTCCCTCTCTCCCTTTCACGCCTACCTGTCCTGTCCAATAAAGGCAAAATTAAAAAAAATAATAATAATAATAAAAATGTATATGCTGCTTATAAATGTAGGTTAAAGTAAATTATAACCAATGTCTGAAATCCACCTTGCTACTTTTCCACGTTATGAGACTCTCAATCTATGTATGTATGAATATTGAATGAAGTATGAATTAAATAAATGATTACAAACTAAAATAGATCAAATTTAATATTATTTGTACGCAACCAAGATCTGTCTGTAGCTGGGAGAAATTTGCATCATCACTGAAACAAAGTTTGCTGTCAGTACATGTTTAAGATGAGCCATTGCCATAGTTAATGCGCTCAAAATGGTTCTGTTTTATTTATTATCTTTATTAATATTACTCCTAACTTGTTCTCTTTTTCATTATGTTAAGGTAACAAATATCCATGGTATCAGGATAAAGTGTAAATCTTAGAGGGGAGGTTTCGCTGTAAGCCTTTTGGGTTTTTTTTTACCTCTCATCTGCACAATCAATGCTATGTTTGTTGTTGTATATTTTTGTTTTTAGCACTTCCTTTATGCTAATAAACTACACTAAGCTTAACATTTGAGGACTAAAAATCAGTAACACACTATAAATACACCACAGGAGTAAAACTTACCTCTTTGACATGTCGTTTGAGGTGCATGTAAACGCTCTGTCCTGTTTTGCGATAATGTCTCTCCACATGTTCCCGTCCGAAGCCCAGGAATGTGTTCATACACACATACAGGCCTCCCTCTGACTCCTGCAGACCAAAACAAACAGTGGCTATGAACACGTCAACACAACAAGAAGTGCACTTTACACAAGAAACCTATCCAACCATATTCTTGGTCCTCCTGAATCTATGTCCTCTATCTTTAATTTCAGAGGAGATGGGATCTAACACTCAGATGAAAGGCACAATTTTAGCTTTATTTAAAGTGGACGAGAACAGTTCAGTAAAAGCAGATGAACTTCGTGACAAAAACTATTTAGCATCAGTTAAATTGTGGCGCACTGTACTTTGGCCTCACTACCTCACACAAAAATGTAACACAACATGCACAGCGGAAATGCAAGTAGGAGAGATGTGCCAATGATTCTGCAAGCACATTTTCAAAAGGGCTTTCTTGCTCAAACAGTCTTTTTCTCGCACTTTGTCAACAAGCCAAAAATCTGTTCCAGCACTCTCGCACAGAAAGAAAAATCTCACTTTAATCGAGAAAAAGGCTGCTGCTGAAAATTCCTGTTTCTTACTGTAAACGCACAGAGTCAAAGACACCTTATACATGTTATTTTAGCCAAAGAATGTCTAAAAATTTGGATTAATATCTGATATTTTGTTTCATACAAGCAATCTGACAGATCAATTGTGCTGCTGCTGCTGTTGTTTCGACTAAAGAATACAAGCATCCTGTTACATACAGTGACATTAAAATTCATTTCATTGACAAAGTAGTGCCTCGCTGAATACCTGCATGTTTAAAAACACAGTAACCTTATTCCTCATAAAACTGCTGATGCGTGCCTGTGGACTGAGGCCCATGCGTTTCACACCTTGGATTGACTTACTGTATCTGAAACTTGTTACAGGATACAAAGGTATGATCATTTTGTCTACATGTGACCAGTGGCTCACATTTAAAGTGTTTTAAAATACAAATACAGTAGGACCTCCTCCGGGGGTTTTCGTTTTTCAGACAGAAGCAAACAACCTTACCGCACTTTCACATGTAAACTGTCAGAGACAAAATCCATCAAGAATAAGTCTGTTTAAAACTAACCTAAATCTGCAATCAGTGTGGGCCTTATAAACCCCTGTGAAAACCTTTAAGTGGCCCAGAGTGACATATGAGCTTCAACAGTGCAAGGACAAAAATAAACCAGTCCTCGGGCCAACATGATGAACTCCAGACAGCTGAGTCACCTTTAAAAACGGTTTCAGTCGAGAAAATAGGTTTTTATGTTGTATGTCGCCTAGAAAGTGATGAGAGCCAAAAACCCAGACTTTCTTTCTGACACATGTCTTTATAACTGTGTCAAATCTGTACATTCTCACATTCACACATTTTTAAAAAATGTTAAAATCAAAATATATGATGTTTTGACGCAATATCACTAATACCTTAATCACATAAGAAACAGAAAACATACAAAATAAATGTGCATCACAATGTGGGTCATGAGATTTTCTATGAACTCTCTAGTGACACAGTAACATCAAAACATGTTACAAACGTACTTTAAGTCAATCTACCAGTATCACAGTACTACCAGGGATAGCATGAGTTTTTGCTTAGTCATTGTAAACTCACAATTGGACACAATTTTGGAAGCAAGAGGCGTCTTAAACATTTAACTGTACATCACACCATGAATTGATTGCTGTAGACTCATAAGGCTAAACAGCACAATTAAGATTAAAAAATATCACTATAAATTCACTGTAGTGACCATACAGGCATAAAGATGAAAATATTGTAGTAATATTTAGGGATGCATGATATATATGTATTTATTTTTTAAAAAATTAGCATAGCGAAAGACTAAAATATTGCATGATGTTGAGATTTGAGTATCTGTACAGAAAGTCACAGCATAAATTGATTGCTGTAGACTATTACGGCTAAACAACACTATAAACTCACTGTAGTGACCACACAGGCATAAAGATGAAAATATTGTCGTAATATTAGGGCTGCACAATATGTTTTTTTTTTCTGTATTGCAACATGCAAAACACATCATGAAAGACAAATATTGCATGAAGTTGGGAGTAACTTTAAAGAGAGTTTTTTTTCTCGTTTATATGTTTATTTTTTGGTGCCTTTTGTGTTTATTGCTCAATTTATTCCATAACATAAAAAATGTTAGAAATAATTTCCTTTCTTTTTTTTCTTTGAATTTGTTGTATTTTAGCAGCATAGGCTGCTGAAAGCAGCAAAAACACAGAACTGAGTACTCTACATTATTGTACCTTATTTATCGTGATAAATATCATTATCGCAATATTCATCATATCCTGCAGCCCTTGACAAACTACTGACAGTTTTGATTCAAATTTTAGGCAGAATATAAATTAAAAAACACCAAAAATGTGGTTTTAAAAGGCAAAATTGAGTACTTTAATCTCTTATTTAATGCGGTTGATATTGTTATTGCGATATTCAGCAACGTTATCACGTATATCATCATATCGTGCAGTCCTTGACAAACTACTGACTGTTTGAAGTCAAATTTTTTGGCAGACCATAAATTAAAAACACCAAAAATGTGGCTTTAAAAGGCAGAATTGAGTACTCTAGTGTCTTATTTGTTTCGATTAATATCGTTATCGTGATATTTAGCAACACTGTCAAGTATCTCCTCATATTGTGCAGCCCTAGACAAACTACTGACAGTGTCAAGTCATATTTTAGGCAGAATATAAATTTAAAACACCAAAAATTTGGCTTTAAAAGGCAGAATTGAGTACTTTAATGTCTTATTTATTGCACTTAATATCATTATCAAGATATTTAGCAACGGTACTGTGTTTCTTCTCATATCATGCAACCCTAGACAAACTACTGACAATTTCAAGTCAAATTTTAGACGGAATATAAATTAAAAACACCAAAAAATGTGGCTTTAAAAAGGCAGAATTGAGTACTCTAGTGTCTTATTTATCGCGATTAATATCGTTATTGCGATATTCAGCAATGTTGTTGCATATCTCATCATATGGTGCAGTCCTTGACAAACTACTGACAGTTTCAAGTTAAATTTTAGGCAGAATATAAATTAAAAACACCATAAAGGTGGCTGTAAACTCTCTAACACACAGAACTGCTGTATCATACAGCACAGCTCCACCCTGACAGGGCTGCTGAAGCTTTTGAAATTAATTCACAGCTGAGGGCAGGTGTGTGTTTTAGCGCGTGGTCGGAGCGGTAATGTGGCCTGAGCTGCACCGTCTACCTCTTCCTGCACAAAGGGAAACCCCTCCATCCCTCTCTCCTCTGATGTAAACAACATTTAATTATTTATTTCTGTCAGGTTCACAGGGGAAGGTGGCCATGGAGACACACACACACACACACACACACACACACACACACACACACACACACACACACACATTACAGCGGGTTCACGTGTGTTGTTTAGCCCGGCCAAGTCAGACTGTCAGTCCGCCTGCGACGCACACTGATCACCTCCTGTGTCTCCACAAACAACCGTCTCCTGCCTGTCTCAGTGTGTGCGTGTGGACACTTACGGGAGAGTCGAAGGAAAAAGCGCACTCGCTCTTGAAAACCCTGTCTCCAGTCCTGGGCACTCTGATGGTGGGCATGTATGGGACCAGCAGCTCTCCGAGGTCTGCAGCCATCTTCGCATTCCTGCTTCTCGCACCACAGTGCAGCGGAGCCACCGGAGCAGCGCTGTCAGAGGAGAGGATGCTATTTTTAAAGCACTCCGTCTCTACATTCCTCCGGCCAGGGGGATGTGACGCTGAAAAACATAAAAATAAAATGACAGAGGGGTGGAGGCTGGCTGGCTGCTACACTGGCGGCAGAGCTAAAAGCATGGAGGAGGCTAATGTTGTTCTTTTGGCTGTATTTTTTCCCTCCTTGCACAGAGATTTGACCTGCGCAGATATTACATTGTTAGTGTTGACTGTGGTGACGCTTTCAGCACGGGGATGTTTTACCAGAAGGGCCCCTCCCACCTCTGAGGATGATTCATAAAGCCGCCCACACTTACTACAGCATGTTTCCCTCTCCAGGATGGAGGAGAAGCATGCATATCAGGTGCATTTTCATTTTAATTGCTGCTCCTTTATATATCATACAACCCCAACAAA
Source organism: Epinephelus fuscoguttatus (assembly GCF_011397635.1). Classification (NCBI taxonomy): domain Eukaryota; kingdom Metazoa; phylum Chordata; class Actinopteri; order Perciformes; family Serranidae; genus Epinephelus; species Epinephelus fuscoguttatus. Next base: position 25,382,926 of record NC_064761.1, on the reverse strand, counting down.
ACACTCCATCAATCTGTATTAATCTGCAGTAGCTTTAGTTGATAAAATTATCAACTGTTTTTAAAAAATCCTTCATTTCTCGTAAAATTTGGCATTTATAATAACTAAATTGTGGAAGTCACACTTAAAAAGAGACACAACAAAATGTTAATATCCTGCATCTTATAAATAAAGGTCCTTTGTCCATCAGACAACAATCGTCCTGTCTGCACAGCTCTGCCACCTGCTGGACACTCTCACGAAGTGCAAAGCATATTAGCCAAGGGCGTACATTTCATTTCAACATTGGGGGGGACATATGAGGGGTGACTCAAAAGTACTGGGTCTTTTGTTTTTAAAGCCATACATGAGCTGGCACGTCAGTATATTACTAAACTTCTCTGCCCCTGCTCCAACTCCCGACCTCTTAGATCCTCCGAATACTGTCTTTTAACTGTCCTGCAATCGAAGCTGGTGGGTAAGGGAGGTTGTGCCTTTGCCGTAGATGCTCCAAAGCTCTGGAATAGCCTTCCACTCTCCCTCCATTGACACTTAAGACAAATCTTAAAACATACATGCGTTCAACAGCCTTTGGTCGTTTGTAGTGTGTTGTTGTTTTTTTACTATTTTATAATCTTTTTTCACGTATGTAATTTTTACTAGTGTTCTTGTTTTATAATTGTGTACATTTTTTATTGCTATATATTCGTGTGTCATTCTTTTATTTTGTACTGCATTTTGGTCAACTGCAGTTATTTCTAAATGTGCTATATGAGTAAACTTGAAATGATTTGATATTGATTTGATGAGGTGGGTTTTTGGCAAAAGGTGAGTGTACAATAAACAGAACAAGCAGTGGGTGGCCAATATTGTATCCCACGCAGGGTGTGCTTCTTGACAGACCAATATGTGGCCACCCAACTTCCCTCTGGATGAGAGTGAACATGTGTGAACTGTTCATTATGAGGCAAATACTTGATACTGGAGCAGGCTATTGAAATCCTACATCTAAATGTGTAATCTTGTCAAACCTTTACATTTGCTTGTGTTTATTTTACAGTACAGACACACTGTCACATAGGTATGATGAATGCAACAGATGTAAAGTATCTAGGGCACCTAAATAAAGCTAAACGTCTTGCATGGGTTTATAAAAGCACTAAGTAAATGCCATAAATGTCCATTAATATGCAGCCCATATCTCAGGCGTAAAACAAGCATATGGATAAATCACATTCAGGATGAAAAACAACAAAAAATAGACTGCACCTATGCACATATGCATGCATCTCTATGTAGAGTACATGACTGAGTATGCATTGACAAACAGGTGCAAAGTGTTTGTGGCAATAAAGACAATAGCTTAGAGTACATATATACTTTATTTACGCACGGAGGGAAAAAATGTACAAACAGTGAGCTTCATCGGCATGATGCACAGATGGTGGACACTTCTGGATTAATTGTCAGGTGATGACTTGGGGCTGTTGTCAATTAGTTCCTTGTTGAGGGTCTCCACTTGGAACCAGGGGCCGTCTCCCTTCTGCCTCATCTGTCGACGCACCTCCAGCTGCATCAGTCTGTTTACAAACAGGCAGGGAAATCATGAGATCATGCTTCAGGAGTTGATAAGAGTGAGATGTGAATCCCAGGATAGTGCCACAACACTTTTCACTCCCTTTTGACAAAGTGAGGAGAAGAGGAAAATGATGACGAGTCTCTTTTCTGAAGACTGAAACTTTCTTTTTTGCTTGTACACTGAATCTCTAACAAACAATCCGTTTCAGTTTGGAAAGATACATTCAGAATTACTGTTCAACACTGGAATAATAAAATCACAGTTTTATGACTAAACAAATGGCTACAGAGTGCCCCAGGGATGATGTTTTTCTGTTGGCCGACGCGGAAGTTAGCATTGCACTAGTCTCTATATACAGACTCTACATTCAGTGAATGTAGAGTCTGTAGGCAAACCCCGGAGATCCTGCGTCCGGAAGAAGAGCGGAAGAGCCCTAGTTTCCGGTTGAAGGCTGTTTGTAGTTCGCCAACTCTGAATCCATCGCAATGGTTCAGCATATTTACTTAAATTTAAACCGAAGTCGGAAACGGAAATTCGCCTCCTCCACCCAAATCAAACCGAAATGCCAAAAAAATCAGGGAAGGTTCCGAGAATGGCATTGCACTGGCTCCCTTGTCAAAAAGCCAATGGGATTTCTCACTTGGATTTTGGATAATTGCAGAAAATAAGCTCTGTGGCAAACAAACATTCTGATACTTAGACATTTTGTTCAGCAAATGAACGCCACTTTTATCATTTTTGAATCATACAAATAAGTAAAAAGCTAACGTTAGGCTATAAACGAACTACACTCAATTGCATGAACAAACGTCAGTACCAAAACAAGACAACAGAGACATGCTAAGCGTGGATAGGCATGATGATGCTCTGTAGTCTGATTGAGTCTCTTGTTAGCGACCGCCTACAACACATAGAAGCTTTAAAGTTCACGAGTGGGGTATTTACTGACGTATTTTATGTTGTTGAACAAAGAAAAAATTGTGAAAGTCTCTTCAGCTTGTATTAACCACAGACTTTATTTTAGACATCTAACCACCCAAAAAACACAAAACACATTAACTCTGAGAACTCATATCCAGGTTTTAAGACTCATTCTTGTGGCAAAATTTCCACCACAGATAAAACTTCCTCCTTAACACCTTTAGTTTAGTGCAGAGTAAAATTGCTGGCAGACCTCCTGACAAACAATAACCATCACAAACTACTAGATGTAGTGCACAAAATGCAAAACAAGTGCATGGTTGGCTCCTGATGTGTAACTTTGACAACTTGTGCTGCCAACTTTAATAAGATCCTTTTTTCCCCTTTGTTTCAGAACATTCAAAAATGTCTTGATGCCCCTTTGCTTTCTGTCCTTTACATGTGACGGGGGAAAAAACTCACCTCATGTCTGCCTTTTCTTTCTCTATTTGGATCGCAGCCATCATCTTTTCGTAGTCCTTCACTGGGGAATCATAGAAGGTCCGTGCAATCCACCTGGTGATGGGGTGCTGCAGAGACACACAAAACACAAGTATTTGTAATGACGGCAAATATATTTAATCAAAATAAACAGTCACTGACCCGTTCTTAGCCTGAGGCCGGTGCTGTGTGCACATTGAAATCATGGCAGGAAAAAGACTTTTTTAACTCTCAACTCACTCTCACTCTCAGTGACCAGAGTTCAGATCAAAAACTTCTGATGAGATAAGATATTAGAGTAGCTACACACCTTGTAGTACTCCCAGTGCTCAGGTTCGTAGTCCTCAGGAGTCTCAACCAGTTCTGCCTCACCTACACAACACAATCACACTCAAGTTCACTTCAAAGAAACATGTAGCTTCTTTTGATTTACTCGTCAAATCACATCTTTAAATTAACAAATATTATCAGATGATCCAAATAAAAACTTACCGACAAAGACATTCACACATGTGACAATGACCACCACAGGAATGCCAGTCAGCAGGATGTAGTATTGCTGAGGAAAAAATGAGAAGTCAAAATGAAATGCTGAAAACTATTGTTCTGCGTAAGGGGCAATTAAGACTGGAGTTCTAACCAAGCCTCCATGTCAGGAGTAATTATTACTTTTATGGAAAATAGTCGACATTTTATGCGCTGCACTTCTATATAATAGAAAAGAAATATCATGGGGCGGCAGCAGCTCAGTCCATAGGGACTTGGGTTGGGAACTGGAGGGTCGCCTGTTCGAGTCCCCGTCCGGACCAAAATATGGAGCGTGGACTGGTGGCTGGAGAGGTGCCAGTTCACCTCCTGGGCACTGTCGAGGTGCCCTTAAGCAAGGCACCGAACCCCCCAACCGCTCGGGGCGCCTCACCAAGGGCAGCCCCCTCACTCTGACATCTCTCCACTTTGTGCATGTATAGGTCCTGTTTGTGCATGTGTGTATCTTTCGGACCTGTGTGTAATTGACAAGCAAGAGTGAAAATATTGAATTTCCCCGCAGGGGATTAATAAAGTAAATAAACTTAAACTACAAGCACAAGAATAATTTTTGGAACAGAAATTCTTTCCACTTTGGGTTTGACTCTTGCATGGCTCACTACTGGCTCTATGTAATGTTATTATTACATGTGTCTACACTTACGCTACCTCTGAGCTAAATGCAAACGCTACTGACCAGAGGATCTTCATCTGTGAAATATGAATATGACTTGAACACGTACAAATTGGCTCTCAAATAAGGCCGATAATGGCATGTTATTTACTAGGTGGATTCAATAACAGTGATGCAAATACCTTCAGGAGCGCAACGTTAAAGACTTTAGGGGGCTTAACTTAGTAATATGACATTTCAGGCTTTTAGTATCCTTGTTAAAACATTAAATAAGTGAGCAGGTAGGGGTAGGGCAGGGCTCCACTTAAGTGTCTTCTGAATCCACATACAGCTGTGGCATTGATCTTATTATGGACTATTTGCAGCCCCCAAATTTGAGCTGGGACCACCCCTTAATTCATCATGATCACAGGAAATGGTGTTACAGCACTCACCAATAAGCGCAGAAATCTCCTGTCGTAGAAGTCAGTAGGTTTGATGACAAACATTTTCTTCCCATGGCCCCAACGAACAGCCACTGCAAGACAAGGCGGGGGAATACTGTGGTGACCATGGATTTCAGATTTAAAGGTGGGTGCTTTATTAGCATAGTGACGTCTTTCCAATTGAGTTTCCCTCTCATACATATGAGACCAGAATAAAGCATCTTATAAAGGGTAAAACACATAAATTTAAATGTATGACCTTTAGTGTGGTTTCCAGAGGTCTGCAGGTATGGAATGAGACTGAGTAAAATGTAAAAATGTCATTATCTGTGCCTGTTTTCAAAAAGAGCCTTAAACAGTAAGGTAAAGTTTAACACCCTTAAACAGTTGGGAAAAACTCTAAACCAGTTACCCTCATATCCATTTACAAAGTATTTATTTCCACCTGCCATACGTCTCTATTTATGGTATCTTACCTGTGAACCCAATGTTTACTGATAGAATAAATGTCTAAATGTCTAGAATAAATGGCCATTTAGTAGTTAGCATTAGGGTAGTTTAGTCTCTAGGTTTTTGGTTAGTCTTAGGAGTTTTGTCAGTGATAAATGCCACTGTATATTACATGCACTTTCTTTTCTTAAATCTAAACACCTTTCTAGTAAACACATTTTAAAATACAATCTGCCCTACGTTTTGCATTCTTGGGATACAGTCAGTGCCCCTGAACCTTAGCCCCTCTTCAATGAAGCTGTTTAAGGTGCTTCTTGTTAGTGCAAGGAGGTGTGTTCTTCTTCAGTGGATTTCAGATACCATCCCACTATGGAACCTATACCTTTAGAGGCTATAAGCTTCTGGCTGAAGGACCAGCCACTCAAGTTTTTCACATTTGGGACCCTTTTCTGGACTACTATCAAAATTGGTGGGGCTCTTGGGAGTGGACTGTATGGACTAGTAGGACTGAGGTCTTGAAACACATCTCTATGTAGGTTTATGTGCTCAATATGCCAATTTCACTTCTCCTCCTTTTTGCTTAGACTTTTGTTCATCTGTATCTGTATGTTAGTACGGAAATAAGTTGGAAAAGAGGATGTACATGAAGAGATGTACATCTTCCATGTCCTTTATTTTGTATAGTTTATTTTGTATAGTTATGATCCTCAAATTAATAAGTATAATCTAAAAAAAATAAAATAAAAAATACAATCTGCCAAACTGCTTCATGTCTAGGCCCCTAATCTCAAGTTTACAATAGTTCATCAGGGTGTCCCATTTCACATCTCCATTATTTCTTATGGACTGTTCTTGTATTTTTTTTATATCTGTTTTTGTGACTAAATCTGTGAATGAATGAATGAACTTATTGGGCTGTAGTATCTGAGTAAACTTAAAATACAGTGCCTCCTTACATCCAGATTATTTATGATCATTCCCAAAATGTGTCTTCTTGTCAATAAATTAATGTTGGGCAATATCACAGCTTTATCCTTACAACAATATATCATAATATTAACTAGGATTTACAATATCGTGTGGTAAAATGTTTAATGTGCATCCCACTGATTCAAACGGGTTATATAGTGTTATAGTTTCTACAAAACATATTTTCCTGGTCTTTACACTATGGGTTATTACAGAAGTTGGTAAAATTAGATGTGACGTTAATGTTATAATTCATTTCGACAGAAAACTGAGCCACACACTGACACATGATAACATGGGGAAGAGTGACAAATTGTAGTTCAAACACTACACAAACAATTCCTAACTTTACACCGGCTAAAAGGCAGCGTATAACGTTGTTAGCTAACAAATAAGAGTGAGCAGCTATCTGCCACTACTAAAGTAACGTTACTATCGCACTTTGTACTCTTTTGTTGACAGCAGGACAAACGTTACCAGCTAGCTAACATTAGCATGCTAACGAGCCCCAGCGCAAGGTCATAAGAAGAGACGGCCGCCTTCAGGCTCAAACTTCTCACTCTTTAAACGGCCATAGTGTCTCTTACCTTTATCTGTCCGTGGAATTGTTCGAGAGAGTAAATTTGCCGCATTGTTTCCAGATTTCAGAGGACTCAGTCTGGCTGCAAAGGCAGCAGCAGACCTGAGAACACTCATGCCCACCATCTCTACTGTGGGACGGCCGCTCAACAACGCGACCTCTGATTCGTTGATGATAGAGTGAAGCGGAAACCGCCATCTTTAATAAGGGCAGGTATGTTTATTTTACTTTTGTTTTTATTTATTTTTTAATGTATTGTCGTCTAGGTGTGGTATATACAACTTAAAACGCAAATAGATATTAATAGCTCGGAAAAGTTAAACAATAAAAAAAAACATATATTTAGTGGACGAAATGCATGACGGGTAATGTGGGAGGGACTACGGCAAAAATGGCGGCGTCCTCGTCCGCAGGACGCGTTTTGACTCTTTGCAAGCAGTTTCAAAATGTCTTTAGGATATCCTCAGCGATAAATATTCAGCACTGTACTGCTGCTGTAACCAAGTACCAGCCTTGTCTCTACAGGTAAGACGCTGTTACATTGTCTTAAACATGATTAATAAGCGACGATAAAGTCAAACGCGTTACAGCTAACAGGCTCTGCTAGTCAGGGACGGTTTGTGTAAATAAGTCATTACTTAATGAACACACAGTGTATAACAGCGCTAATAAATAAACGTGGATATCTTCAAGGCTTAAATTTATGATGCTACCTGCAGACATCTGCTGAGTGAAATTGTTGACACTGGATTAAAGAGTCATGGTGTGGGTGATAGTTTATGACTATGACAGTCTCCGGTGTAATTAACTGTGTATATAGATACAGGGTTCTTAATTCAATTCAATATAACTTTATTCATCCCGAAGGAAAAACAGTAACAACCAGAACAACAAATGGGTTTCAGGGTCACACACTGGACCTAGCCAAGTTTAAGTTAAGTTTATTTACTTTATTAATCCCCCCGAGGGGAAATTCAGTGTTTTCACTCTTGCTTGTCAATTACACACAGGTCCGAAAGACACACATATGCACAAACAGGACCTATACATGCATAAAGTGGAGAGATATCAAAGTGAGGGGGCTGCCCTTGGTGAGGCGCCCCGAGCGGTTGGGGGGTTCGGTGCCTTGCTCAAGGGCATAAATGGACTGAGCTACTACTGCTAGTCTTAAATATCAGTCAATATATATACATATATTTATACTCTATATATAGAGAGAGTTACTGTAAGTTAATAACTAAAACGGTGGAAAAATGCATACTGCTCCTGATAATCAATGTTATATATGTTATGACAGCGAGAAGCAGTATTGCACATGAGTTTGAGAAAAATATATTGCACAACATTGACATGATGTAAAAATGTTGCATATTTACATCATGTTCATATTGTAGGGTACACCCTGGACAGGTCACCAGACTATCACAGGGCAGACACATAGAGACAGACAACCATTCATGCTCACATTCACACCTACGGGCAATTTAGAGTCATATGTGCATGTTATGATTGTGGGAGGAAGCCGGAGTACCCAGAGAAACCCACGCTGACATGGGGAGAACATGCAAACTCCATACAGAAGGTCTCCCCCAACCCTGGGTTCGAACCAGGAACCCGCTTGTTTTATTCTGATTCATTTTCATTTTGAAAAAGGAGGCTTCAAAGCTGCTTTATTTATTTCCCACTGTACATAAATGGCTGGTAAAATGGCAGCACCAGCTCCAATTTTTTTCCAGTGTAGATCTTCCTACAAGGTTCTATAAACGTTCTCCTAAAGCTTTAAAAATATGCCTGCCAAGTACCCTTTTTTATTTTCTATTTTTATTTGTTACAGAATTTTATTATTGGATTCGCAGTGATGATTTCATGGTTGTTATCTGTCAGGAAAGGAAAGGTAGTTAAGGAAGGAAAGCAGGAGGCATTATAAGAGTACTTGTTTTAGGATGGACTATCCCTTATACGTTTTCTTATGTGAGGTGTTTTTTTTTTTTTGCCCTACCAGGGAAAAGTCCGCACTTGCTGCCCTGTCTTGGTACAGTCCCACCAGCTCTGTGGGTCAGTGTCGAGCCCTGCACACTACCATCAGCAGAAGAGGGCTGGAAGAGTTCTTTGACCTCCCTGAGAACCGAGGAGAGTCCAGCGTCAAGTCAGGTAAAACACTGGTTGCAAGAAACAACAGCAGTTACCGCCATTTAGACACCTTAGGTTGCTGTGGCACTATTGTAGCACAGATTTACCCACCAGGCGTGACGACAACATTTCACACTTTTTGTTTTGTTGTCATTTTGTAGGTGGACCATGGACTGCCAAACAGCTGAGAACAAAGAGCAATGAAGATTTACACAAACTCTGGTAAGCACTGGTGAGACACACTGGTGCTCCACAGTGTATCATCATTTATCAGCTGTGTGTAACGCTCTTGTTCTATCTCAGGTATGTGCTGCTTAAAGAGAAGAACATGCTGCTCACACTTCAGCAGGAATCACGAAGGCAAAAAGTCATGATGCCGAGTCCAGAACGATTAAGGAAGGTCAGTATGCCTAACTGATATCTCCACTATTACTATATTAATGGTGTATTACAACTGACTGATGACATTTGGCTTCGCCTTCAACAGAGCCACACAGGTGCATGTTTTTTTCTAAGTAAGAGTCCTGGCTGAGATTATCCTTGCTGTCTTTTTCCTTCTAGGTTGAGCGGTCAATGATAAGACTGGAAACAGTGGTGAACGAGAGAGAGACTGCACTGCGTCTGCTGCAGACAGGACAGGAGAAAGGCAGACCAGGGACCTGGAGGAAGAATACATTTGGATACACCTACTGGTGAGGCCACATTGTCTGTATACATGAAGACACACAGCAGCACTACGGAGTTGTTTCTCTGTGTGTGTGTCCCTGTTTTGATATCAACAGAATTTCCTAAGTGTAGGCAAAGCTGTTATCTGATTGCAGTACATCTAAATGGCCAAGCTTTATAAAATTAAATGTGAGAGACGGCATCACTCATGCACGCTTGTTGTCTTTCCCTCAGGTATCGATTCAAAGAATATGCAATTCCTTGGTACATGAACAGAAGGTACAAGCGAAAGAAGTTCTACACACCGAAGTTCGTCGAACCACACATAAGGTAAAATTTTTTGTAACCTCTTATCCTTTTAAGGGTTGCAGGGGGAGCCTATCCCAGGTGACAATGGGCGAGAGGGGAGGTACACCCTGGACAGGTCGCCAGATTATCACAGGGCTGACACATAGAGACAGACAACCATTCACGCTCACATTCACACCTACGGGCAATTTAGAGTCACCAGTTAACCTGCATGTCTTTGGGCTGTGGGAGGAAGCCGGAGTACCTTAAGATAACCCACACTAACACAGGGAGAACATGCAAACTCCACACAGAAGGGCCCCACCCAGCAGGCGGGTCCAAACCTAGGACCCTCTTGCTGTGTGGTGACAGTGCCAACCCCTGCAGTGGTCTGTAGACTGACCATGTTGGCACAGAGGATGTTTTAGTCAATGTAAAAAAAAAAGTGTGGAAAGAGTTCAACCTTAAGTTATGCTATGAAAATGTTTTCCTCCAAAAAACAAAGTGTTGATTTCTCATTGTTTTCATGTTTTTCTGTCCTGCAGGCTGCGTATAGAGAAGCACCTTCGAGAGAGGGCCAGGAAAGCCAACTTAGAGAGGAAAGCTCAGGCCAAGCTCAAGGAGAAGTTTCCTCAGATGAAAGCGTCCGCCTCATGAAACGTCAAGCGCAGATTTTACAGTTAGGGAGTTCTGACATCTGTCCAGACACAAGGTCTTCTCTGTATTTTATCTGTGGCGTGATATGGATACTCAAGTCTGACTCGGCTCATGTGAAATAACCGAAGGTGGTCTGAAACTGTATGAGTGTATTTGTTCAGCTGTTATTTGATCCTAGAAGATAAATTATGCTAAACCATCCTGTTTTCATACTTAAAATTAAAATAAACCTCATGTATTGAGTTTTCGTCATTGTGATTTACTAGTTCATAATTTGAGTGTTTAAGGTTTGGAGATCATGACTTTTAAGAATGTGTTTATGCAACTTAACATGAAATGATTATCTAAATGTAAACCTGCTGTTTCATGTCAAACTACATGTTAGTCTTACAAGAAACCCTCAGACAAGTGAGCTATAATACATTATCACACACATTTAACAAAAACGACTTTATTTTTAAAAGACCATGTGTAGCCAATGACAAGCAAAGTGAAAATTAAATACAGATTTATTTGAGTTGACACCAATAAGCAGAGGTGAGAACTGACTGGTCTCTGCCTATAATGAGCTTACTTACTACACAAAGAAAAGACTTATGAACAAAAGACATTATTCACCCCAAAACTGTAAGGTCGTTCATCCAAATGCACGTCACCTAACTTTTACTGTGTCAGTGTTCTGCAGAAACCTTGCAGAGCAAATTCTGTGTTCACGTGTTTTACCACATGCGATCATGAACTTGATTTACATGCTGATATGTAATGGCCCTTTGAACATGACAGACATTGTCTAAAGTAAGAAAACGGGCACAGACTATCAGGAGAAGATCAACTTTTGTCCGTTCTGTGAAAAACGTTTAAAGATGCAAGGTTTCCACACAACACCGACTGTAAAGACATCAACAGAGGAACTTAAATCCAATTTCATCATCGTGACATGGTGTACTTTGTAAATGTTTGTCTGATTTTCACAATGAACCCCAGACAAGCGACATACAGACAAACTCAATTATTTTTTAAAAACAAATCATACAAAACGAGAGCCATCATCTGTGGGTGTTCCTGAGTCCAGGGTCAGAGGTGAACGGATCATGTTGTTGAGCTTGTGGCAAAGACGGTGATAGAGAGGGGCGGGGTATCAAATCAAGGGCACTTCCTGTCCACACACTGCTTACCACCCTCTTCGTATTCCTGTTTGGAGATCCACATCTGCTGGAAGGTTCCCTGACAGACACAGAAGACATGCTTAGTTTGAATAAATCAGGACAAAGATAAGCAGGAATACAAACAGACACACATAACTTAAGACAAAGCTGTCGAGGAAAGTAGATGTGTTGCTACTTGTAACACATTTTGCCATCAATAATCAAATGTCAGGTAATCTATGTAAAGCCCCTTTCACATCAGCAGTCTATCCCTAGATGTTCAGGAACATTTCCTGCATGGGGTCGTGTGTGAATGGGAGCAGGGATCAATATTCAAGTAAATCTGTACCGGAAATTTCCCACCTCAAGACCTAGTAACATTCCAGGGAAAATGCCAGTGTGGCTGTGTTGTGAGCGAAAGCAGCAACATTGCAGGGGCAAGCACGAAAGGGTTACATCCGTCTGACGAAAAATGTTTTCACGTGGAGCAATCTAACAAATCACAAGACTCCACTAATGATGTATTTTAATCCACGACTTGTTTGGTTTAGCATTTACAGCAATGCAAACGTGTTGAATAATTAATATATAACAAGGACAAAAACAGCTCCCTGCCTGCCACGTTCCTGAAAACCAATACGACTTCCGCCGCATACAAGTACATTCAACCTTTCCCAATCCTCTTCTTCGGTTGAGTTTTATGGCACTAGACTATGTGTAAAAGAGGCTCAATATACCACAAGACTTTCCCTTTAAATATTTGGGTGCCACGGTGCTTCCTGTGCAGACACCTTTTGCAAATCACCAGCTCTGTAGATGTTGCTTTAAATCCCATCGGTTGAGAGAGACAGTTTCCTTTACCTCAACAACCACTGTCTCCTAAATATATAGAAAATAATCTTCTTTCAAATGTTGATATATTCTTATAACACAGTTTTAACTGCTGTGTGTCCTTACAAGTGATGCCAGGATGGAGCCTCCTATCCAGGCACTGAACCGGCGCTCCACTGTAGTGTTGTTGGCTATCAGCTTCAGCCTCATGCTCTGCAAATCACAGAGAGACATGTTAAACTCTGGCAGTAAATAGAGTTGTGTTCAGTGATGTATTCAAAAGATCAGACCATATGAGTTTAAGTAAGTACTTATGTTGTGAGTTAAAATCAAATTTAGCTGTACTACGATAACAATGTTTATCAGAATATGGGATCAACTCACTGGAGGAGTTTTCTGAGAGAGTTCTCTGTTCAGTCGGTCTGTGAAGCCCTGAATGAGCGTGTTTCCTCCGGTCACCACGACACTGCCGTATAGACCCTGACACACAAAGTCAAAAGGTCAGCAAACTTTCTGCTTTTTAAAGCAACAGTAAAGATTTAGGAGCAAAAATAAAGTGCAACACACAGGCGTACACACTGTCTCTTAGCAAACATTGGACACGTTCTTTAATAAACTCACATTGTTGGACATAAAACAGTGACAATAAATGGATTCCAGGGGCTATTGTAGTTCCAGAAATTGTAATATACACATTTTTTGGCATGCCCAATATTTATTCCAGAGTTATTTCCTGCATTTCAAAAAAATGTTGACATTTAGCACACCTCAGAAGAGTGTACTAAATGAGTTACATACAGCTAGCCAAATGTAAAAAAAGGTAAAACACACAAATAAAATGCAAGGCACTGCTAGTAGCCGTTTATCTGTGTTTTATGCTGCATTTTAATTGAAGCTGCTGGTTGGCTTGTTTTTATGATTCATCTTTATTCCTGGCAGATTTTTTTGTCAACAAAAACATTCGAGCAAGACATCTTTACCCATTCAGTCATTTAAATGGATAAAAGTTAAACTGTCTCAAAAAATAGAAAACTTATTTTAAGACACCACAAAAATTGCAGCCCAGGGTTAAAATTTGTTGATAATCACCGGTCGGATGTCGATGTCACACATTCCCACGCTGGTCGTCACCACATGGCCGACTCCCAACATGGTGTTTCCAGACAGGCCCTGTAGTGATCAGAACAAACAAATCTAATTCATTACACAAAGAGAGCAACACATTTTGACATTTTAAATACATTTTCATAACTGAGCTGTTCTTTAGAGCAGTAGTTCACAAACCCCTATCAGCCTGTCAGATGAGCTCAAGTGCCCCTTTATCAACACTACCCGTTAAATGTGTTCATGTCATGAATATTATTAAAAACTTAACAATTTTTTTCATACAGTTTTTACAAGATTTAAAAATACTGTTGGTGTTTTTTTCATACAATTAAAATGTAACTCTTTTAGCTATTTATCCATTACATTTAGTTTGCCAACTATTAAAACTGTATAATTATTATTTTAGCAACTTTTTAGGCATTTACACATGAAGTCTCTGCTTGCCTGCTAACTACTTTTTACACACTCAACTGCAAAACATTGTGTCCAGCTGACTCAAATACATGTGTAGCATGGCCGTCCTGTAACATCCACATTAAAACACACACCTTGGCATTAGAGGGGTCAAACAGCCCCTCCGGGATCTTCAGCCTCTCAGCCCCAAAGTCACAGTTGTAGCCGTTGGGCAGCTCATAGTGCACTGTGGGCATCTGTGCAGCAACCCTGACGACAGAGAAGAGTTCACCTGAGAGTTAGTTATTTTGGGATGAAACTGACATTTTCACCTTTCAAAGGAAGTTTACTCATAGCAGACAAACTTCCATAGAAACTGTGGGTTAAAAGAAAGGATCATGCCAGTGCTATAAATGGATTCATATTACAAATAATGCTCTTACTGTTCATCATATGGCGAGTCAGACACCTGCAGCACAGATGCCTGGAAGTCCTGGATCACACACTGCAAACGTGAAGAAAAGACAAGTTGGCACACATTCAACAAAACACAATATGCACCAACTAAATCAACAATTAATTTTTACTCCAGCGACACAAAAAGTCTAAGAGTTTGCTGCTTACATTACACATGTAGTTGTGCCATGAGCGGGTGACTTGAGGTAGTTTCTCCTTTTTCTTCCAGCTGGCCGGTGATCCTTCCCGCACTCCATCCTGTAATGACAAACACTGTGGCTGACACTGTCTGGTGTGACGGAAGATGACAATCAGGACAAATACAGACAGTGTATCAAAAAAAAATTTCAGACTTTACTTTGTGACTCCAAAATTGAAATTTATACAACAGGGATCTCAGGAGCAGGATGAACGCTGGAGACTGTGTGCTAAATAAATGGCAGACCACTTTTATATTTTTTGGATATGCCCACTGATCTATCCATATTGGCGAGAGATTGCCAAAGAACTAAGGAACATCTTTGGAACAGAGGTTGCCCTGTTTTCTATCATTGTGTGTAATTTCCCCCTTGTCTTTCTCTTCAACCTGAAAACATCAATGAAAATTAGTTCTACAAAAAAGGAAAAATTAAATAAATTGTACAGCACCTTTTATAATAAAGTCAGATCACTGACAAGCCGATAATAGCACAGAACAAATGTGAGCCACAAAAACAATTTTTAAGAAAATTATCATTATCAGACTAATACACAGGACAATAAAAATGAAAATGTAATAGAGCTGTAACAACAGTAAAAGTCAAAAGACTGAGTGAAATTAAATGTAAATTAAAAAAAAAAAAAGAAAAACAATTTATTTAAAAAAAACCCCACAAGAACAGAAATGATTACAATAAAATAGATGTAAAAGCTATAATAATAATAATAATAATAATAATAATAATAATAATAATAAATAGTTATTAAAAAGATTCAAAAGACAAAACAAAAAGAAAAATTAAATTGATGAGGGGTAGAAATTTATAACAATAATAAAATAAAATAGAAAAAGATATACAATATACATACAACAAAGTAAAGGAATAAAATAATGTAAATAAGATGTATACTATCTATCCATCCATCCATCCATCCATCCATCTTTTTGTAATTAATTTAAAAACTTGGATCTGTTTGCTACCGGTGCAGGCTTGTTCTTTTTAATCTATTCAGTCTGTCCATACTGTTTTTTCATGCATGTGCATCGAAGAGTAAACACAGTCTTACAACAATTATGATCACCTTGTTTAAGAAAAATAAATGTTATTATGCTTTTAAATTTACTTATCCACACACCCAGTTGATGAAATTTAGAGGCAAGATATGAAATCAATTCATGCAGTGATATGGGAAAAAAGTTCACTTCATTATTGTCACTGACATCATCTGTCTTGCTCCTCAATGCCCCTTACATGCACAATAAAACAAAAAAGGACTCCACAGCAGGTTTCAGGTAGGTTATTTAAAACATACCAAACACTGAAATGAGATTCACTAAAATATACTAACTTACCTTTGATGCGATCATGTAAGGGGGAATTATTTCAACATTCAACTCTTGAAAAAGCTCCCTGCACTGCATACTCATGAAGTCTCCAGCCAGGGGCGATTTGACGATGCCTGTCAGAGAGAATAAATTACACAGGACTCGAAGGAACACAATAAATCTCTACCATGTTTACATGTAGTACACCTCCACACTCCCTTTATGCCCCTCAACTTGACAAAAATATGCCCGGAATTACTCAAAATTCTTTAGATTAGCTGTGTTCTGATTAACTCATCTTTTTGTGTCGTTGCAGCTCCAAATGAAATGGCTTTGTATCAGAAAACATTATTTGCTGTTATCCAACATCATTTAGTTTCATCCAGAAATGTGGTTTAAATCAGGAGCAATTTTAAGAGATTAACCAACTTGACGGCTCACTGAAAATGACTTTTGCCCAACTAAACTTCATAACAGCAACAGAAGCTTGTAATAACTGAACATTTGTAGGAACAGCTGGCTTGATTGGCGAGGCTGAGGTGTAAGCTCCAGCCAGCAGATGGCAACATAAATCATAGAAAATAAGCACTTGCATCAATGAAAGCTCATACATTTTCCATTTCTCCTCTTAGGTGATGAATCCCCTCCCTGGTTTAAATGTAAATCAAGTAATATCTGCCGGTAGATCGTCAACTTGTGATTAATGTTTAATAACTGGTCACCTTGCTGCAGGACGTAGCCATCGTGCACTGGAATTGCTGTGGTGTGTGTGGCGCCGCTGTCCAGGACCAAGCCCGTAGACCGCCCATTGGCAAACCTTTAATACTCAGAGTTAAGGAAATGTAATACAGTTCAACACGTAACAGAAACAGTACTCTGAGAACATCATCAAACAGTAAACAGACAGTTAAATGACTCATGTTAGCTCTGTTTCCCATGAAGTGAAACAGTAAAGGATACGCAGAGAGCACAGCTGATTTGCAGAGGAAGAAGGCAGGAATGTTGTAATGTTCAAACATCAGCTCTGTTAGTTTCTCTCGTTTTGCTCGTGTGTTCCACTGCAGACACAAAACAGAAAACAGGCTGCTTACAACAGAGTACTGTCAGCACAACACAAACTGCTGTGTTTCTCCATGGGGTGATGAGGACCAGCGCAGGAAACAAGTTTTCTAACTTTTTTTTTTTTTTTTAGCTTATTTGCCTTCATTATTTAGAACAGATAGATGTGACTCAGGCTTGAACCAACACCACTCTTAAGGACTCAAACTACATGGGGTGCACGCTCGACCAGGAGAGCTACCAGTTCCCTGGACAAGTTAATATGTTAAGACAGAACAGGACTTTTAAACCTCATTTGTTGACTGATAAATTCAAACTATGTGAAGACTGTTTGGCCTCTGTACAGCCGCAGAGAAGTAACCAGTGTTCAGACTCACCGATGCTTCTGACATGAGCACTGGATGCAGGCTGGGTTCAGACTTGAAGTGCATCTTGTAGGTGTGATCCAAAATGGCCTGGAAACTGTCCCAGTCTTCAACTGTAAAAGGAACAGAAGAGAAAATAAGGACGAGAAAATAAGGACGAGGCTTTTTAACTGTCAAATCACTGTCGGACTACAGCAGATTCACAGTTACATATGCTCAACATGAGATAGCCAAACTTGCTCCGATGATGCTCCCAATCTAGTTTTGGGGAAAAGTGTTTAAAAATGTAGGCAGTAAAAACATTTGCTTTACCCATATATATATCTGGGTTGCTGTGCATCTCTTGAAATCAAATTTAATGTTATTTTTAGGACCTTTGTAAGACCTTGACAGAGAAAATGTAATATTCTTTCCTCAGCAAAAGGTATGCACATTAGGGCTGAGCTTTATGTTCAAAATCCACTTGACAATAATATCTCATAAAGTAAAGGGAAATGCAGAGAATGGTGTCCAACTGCAGGGCAATTTTGAAAACACAGTGTAAAACAATAAGGCTGTTCTGGTCATTCTCACACTCAGAGTAGACCACAGCTAAGTCCTCACATTAAGACACATGTATGTTACAATTTACCTACTTTTTATCCTCTTTAACAGTCCATTAAATCTGTAAACTCCAGCTAAGCAGTCACCGAATTAAAAGCCTGCTCCTCTCCTTTATGTCATATATTGACCAATGCGGCTGCACACCTTAAACATCATCATCCAGATTCCAGCAACTATCAGAGGTAACAGAGAGATTTCTGTCCTCTCTGAACCCCTCTGTCCAACTGTCCTTAGCTTAGCATCATCTGTGCTGTTTTGTGTACTTCTTGAATCCTGCTACCTTCGTGAGAGCAGAACCATTTGAACATTACAAGAAAAAGAAAGAGCTGGACTGAGTCACATACGAAGGCCAAACCATAGTTAGATGAGTGAATCCTGTGGGGAGACATTTCTAATGGAAGTAGGCATCGTCTCACAATTTAAAACCTACTACAATAAAAAAAAAAATAAACAAAAAAATGACGATATTTTCTGACCTTAAATTCTCAAAATCTAATGTAAGATGTTCAAAGAGTCCTGTACAAAAACACTGTCATGTTATCAAAGTATGTCTTCACTTTTTTGTGGCTGCAGGCATACAAAAAAAAAAAAAAAAAAAAAAAATCAACGTCACAAAAAACGTGTATCTTTCACCATCATCATCACTGCTGGGTCAGATGGTGGAGAAAATAGAGCAATGATGAGCTTTTTTAGATAATAATTTGAGCATCAGGCACCAATGTTCCAGGTCAGCCCTCTGAGGGAGCCTGTGGTCCCACGGTGCTGTTCTGCTGCAATTAAGATCGGTGTCACACTCGTCTCTAAATAGCCTCGCAGCCAAACTCCACTGGACCAGATTCTGATGAGAATCATCAGCTAGGTCAGCGCACCGGAGTTTCATATCCGCTGTCGGCAATACTCCTGAGGTGACAGAAATCAAATGCACCAGCACTGTTTTGCATTTGTAGAGGAGAATTTCGGCTTGGCTTTAAATGCTTTGGAATGGAAATTATTAAACAAATACCTGATTGGTTGATAAAGAGGAAATTAATTTGCAGCAGTTTGATTGCTATGTAATATTCAAATCATGTGTTAAAGACAAATGCCAACATTCAACGGATCCAGCTTTAACATAATTGTAAATATACATTGTTTGAATTCAAGTTATTTTAAACATCACAGTGGGCTTTGGGAAATTGTAATGTGCATTTTTCTTACATTTATCGACTGAGAAAATAATTGATAAATTGATTGATGAACAGAATAATCAAAAGATGAGGCGATAATTAAAGTAATTGGCTGTGGCAGCCCTAGTTTTTAGATAGTAGTTGTTAAATTGGGATAAACAATTAAATTTAGCTTGATAAATTTGAACTGATGTGAGAAAAACACCATAAAAAGAGGAAAAAGAGACTGAAACTGAGCCTCAAACCAAAGCATGGGAAAATAATCAAAGATCCAACAGTGATTTTATTATAGGATAACAGCTCCAGTTCAGCTCTGGACATGTAACCCATATCTGGCTTTAAATATATCCACATTTAAACGAGAGCAAACAAGGATAGGAAAATACGATCACAGTCAGGCAGACATGATGGTAAGACGGAGAGGGGTCTGCCTTTCACCAAGAGGACCCCAGATGGGAGGGCTCATGATAATGAGTTGCCTTGGTCTTCAAATAATCTTATTAATATTCATGGTGAACAGCACATCATCTATACGTCAGTCAGGGTTGTGACGAGTTCATCTACAAAGTCGGCTGTCAGACCAAAGGAGTCTAATTATGGATATGGATTGAGCAGACGGGATTATAAATATTCATTGTTGAGTTTACGTCACAGACCATGACTAAAAAACAGGGTCATGCACTTATACACAACCCATGTGCGTTCATATGGGCTGTAAATGCTGTCATTTCTCAGCACTGCACAGACACAGCAGAAAATGTTGAAACAGCCTGGTCGGTGACAAACCCAACAACACAGCAGTTAGAAACCAAAACGTTAATTGGATTTTAATGCGTGAGGGGAAAAAAAAAAGTAGTTAGCACTCACTCATGCCATTCTTGAGCGGAGACATGACCTCCATGCTCTCCCTGGGTACCCTCAGCTGGTTGGTATCGATATAGTAGGTGGTGCCGCTCTGCTTGCTCTTGTCGCCATCCGTCTCCATAGGCGTGCTGCCATCCTCTCGGTCAAGGGTCACACCTATCACCGTGGGGAAGTCCGCCTGAGACAAGCCAAGCCAAAACAAAACAGGACACAATGCAAGTCAAGACAGATTCTCACACACCCTAGTTTACCAATATCTAGCACAGGAGCACAAATTCAATGACACCTGTAGCAAAAGATCTCCCTCATCCCAAACACTGAACTTCCCACACATTAAGTTCCCATTTTTGTGAAACTGAGGGTGAGGCAATGCTCCTCTGACTTATGAAGACTAGGAGTACAACTGTTTTGAAATTCTCAAAAGTACCTTCTGTAATGTTTTGGCTTGGACTGACTAATTCATCTTGCATAAACAATTTCTGACTTAAATCATCCCATAAGCTTTTTAACGTTAGGAAATTTGACTTGTCACAGTAGGAAAAGCTCAGGTGTTACATTTAGAGCTGCAACAACTTAACTATCAGCAGAAAATTAATTGACCTTTTTGACCTTTCTTCATCGTTATAGATGTTACCTTAAAGATACACTATGCAGGACTATTGAGCACTCTAAACATGCACACCAGTGGAAATTAAAGTAAAAGCCAACCTCAGATTCACTCCAGTTTGATGTTTCACCTCGCTATTTTTGCTTTTTGTCAGCGCTGTATCGCTTGGATGCCTACTGCTTATGGTCTGGCTCCTGGTCACTAACTTTTGGTAAAACCCCAACCTCACCAAAGTGCTACGGAGAGTACACGCCCATAAATGTCCCAAACACAGAAAATAGGTACAGACAGAGGGCAGAGTCACTGCAGAAAAATAAACGGCCACACACACTTTTAGTGGGTCATCATGAGTGGTGACTGAGAGGGATTACTTCTGTATGACTCCATACATTTTATTTTTTTAGGAAAATCTTGCAAAGTATATATTTGAAAAAAAGTACAGCTTGACAAAACAAGACATTTAAATATGTCAGTTTGTGCTCCGGGAACCTCTGAAAGACTTTTGCAATATTTTGTCTGAATATCAATTAATCCAAAAAAAAGTAAGATTAATCATTTTAAAGGTGGAGCACCACCTTAATAAAGAATTCCAATTTGTTATTTACATGGCCAAGTTCAATCAATATTTGTGAACATGAGCTACTCCCCCTCAAAGCCAGAAACCAGAGATGTAAGCCTCAAAATTGTGATGTTATAGGGTATAAAGTCTGGAGCTGCTCCACAGACAATGAATGGAAGACTGATTCTGTGGACACAGAGAATGACTGTTGTCTTTTTTATGCCCAAATGAGCTTTTTTCTATTGAAGATGTTAATGTACCCACATACTCAGAACATTACCCTGGTTGCTCTCAGTGTCATCTTTAACATCTTTTCCAATTCACTGTCTATGGAGCAGCTCCAGACTTATGACTTACAATGCTGTTAATGTCTGCTAATATTTTTGGACTGTCCTAGACCATATGAATAACATGTATCAATTTTTAAAATGGGCATACTTTCCCTTTAAAAATAATCATAAGTAGCAGTCATGATCAGAACCAATACTATTAAAACATGATTTCATGATCCTTCAATGAAACCGTGATCTGTCACCACAAGTGTAACCTCACACAGTAATTAGGTCTCATTTGTGTTGGCACACAAAGATGATGTACATGGACAACATATTATATTTGAAAACAGGAAAGTGGAGGTGGAGTGGTGGCATGTGGTGACATTAAGCATGATATGGCACATAGTATAAAAAAAAAGTGATTCTCACTACGGATGAGACCAGAGTATATAATACTGTGTTATGTACCCAAGGTCGATATTACAGTGATTTCACAGACTTATGAGAGTATGACTGACCACCAGTGCTCATCTCTGACATTTTCTCTTGTCAAACTGATATTTGCACAATCAAGATCTCCACCAAAAGCACAGATAAATCAAAACTAAGCAAGGATCCAGAACGATCTGAACTCAATTTATGCCGTCTGTCTCCAGAGTGACAGCCCTCATTTCTTGACATTGGCGAACCCCCGGAGGGCAGATGAAGATGCACAGAGGAAGAAAAGACACATAGTTAATCAGGTCATTTGAGTGATCCACTTACCTTGGGACAGTCTTCTCCTGCGTAGCCAGCTCTTACTGTGTATGAGCCAATGTCGAACACCAGCGCTCCCACCTCATCTGCAAAGATGAGAGATCATTGAGAATGTAAATTAAATAATAATTTTCACAATGAATATACAATATGTGACCAAACTACTGATATCAGCCACTTTTAATTTATATTTGCATTTAGCGTGCTTGCTTTAATATGCTCAGGTGTGTTTAAGTTAGGTATCTGCAATGACAAATAGCTGTTTAAATTTGCAATATATTCTTCTTTGAGTTGCGTACATAGAGAGAAGTTCCTCAACACCACATCCTACCACACAATCACACAAAAATCAACACCTCAGATAAAATCTCCATTCTGCGAAGGTGCCCTAAGAGTGCACCACTTCTCATAAATGACAAGCTAGGAACAGGAAAAAATGTTCACGTCCTTTTTGTAACAACAAAGTAAAGTATCACAAAAAAGACTCATCTGTAAGGTCTAACCTGTTTTTAACATTCCTGTACTCATCAATTATTGGTTGATATCACAGTTTCACCCATAAAACGTATTTGAATAAGAAAACTAATAATACCTTGCAGTGCTGAAATAATTAGTCAAATTAGTAGAGTAGCTGACAAAGTAGCTCACAAACAAAGTTAATCGATTATGATTTCAGTTATGAATTTATAAAGTTAACATGCCAACATATTGCTCAGTATTGGCACAGATATCAAAGCTAAAGTAAGATGAGTTAAGCAGGGAAATTTAGTTGTGGCAGCAAAGGACAAAAATAAATAAAGAGAAATATATAAAGTAACGAACAATAAGGGGTTTGTAAACTAAAATATGAATAGAATAAAAATTTAAACTATGCAAGAGCATTTGATGAGATATGGTGACTGTGATGCTGATAAAATAACAGTGTGATTTATAAAAGCAGAGTCAACAAGTCTATGTAAACTGTGCACACTTGGCTAATATATGAAATTGTACTCATTGTTTGACGGTTTTCAAATAATAGAATATAGTGCAAGAGTCAATGAAATATATTAACATAATATGGTTAAATGTGGTATATTATTATATATGGTGGTGTAGTAGTGTAGTAATACAGTAGTATAGTATAAGAAAAGCTATAAATTTAAGTATAACAGGCTCCTCAGCTGATACATGCCCTTTGTACAATATACATCAGCTATGTTAAAATATAGTGTGTATGTCTATCTGTTTCAGTAACACAAACTAAGCATGTTACAATGTTATGATATTACAGTAAAGCAACTTATAGTTTGCACAATGATCCTGTTGATACAACTGACAATCATTTATGTAGATTATTAATTCTGGGGTATAGTTGTCATTAAGATTGCCAACAGAATGAACTGCATAATTAATTGCAGCGTTAAGAGCAGCAGATACAATTAATTAAGAAACTACTTCAGTTCAGAGACACATATGTAAAGTTCTCGCCTAAGTGAATGTCAACAGAAGAGCAAAAACGTAGCAAATTTAATGCCGAATAACCTTGCACGGTTCAATCTTTAATCACAGTCAGTGTGGAGACGTGTATCTTCATTTCTCAGAGAGCTATATTTAACGTCGCACAAACGGAACTTGAGGTGTTCATGGCAAGCCCACTTTCATTCATTTCCTCGCCAGCTAGCTACGCAGTGCCGGTGTTACATCGTTGCTACATGAACACACTAAGTTAAATTTAAATCACACGATGACGCACTGGAAAAAATAAAATTAATTCACTCTTAAACTCGTGCCGACTAAAGATGTTAGCAATACAGCAGCTTCAGTCTACCGCGGAGCTAAACGCTAAGTTAGCACAGCTAGCATAGCTTGCTAGCTATAAAGCTGGCTAAAGCTAGAAAACGGAACAACGTGGACCACAGTTTAGTAAAATTTTAATCACAAGAGCTCACTCACCGCCTCCGTACACTCCGCCACTCATCCTTTAGATTATCACAACGACAACTTTGTCAATATAAGTTATTACAGCAGAACGAGAACCGCTAAACGGTTAATCACAACAAAGGGAATTTGTTAGCATGGATCAATCTAACAAAGCAGGCGCCACACTGCGTCACGGCCGCTGTCCAATCAGAACGTAGCACTGTAGCAGTACTTCCGTTTCAGCTCTGACGGAAACATCAAGTACTTCCATGCTCTGGAGTGGACGTGGCCCACCGCACTTTATATCAACGTGAGTGAGAAACTGATAGTTAAGTAGTATAAACTTACTTTTAATCAGTATAAAGTGACATGCACAGAGTATAAGAGCAGGTTTTATAACAGCACGGTGATTTTTTGTTAACTGCAGGACCTTGAGTCACGGTCGTTTGGACTCAACAAGAAAGACGCTGATCTCGTCGACCATGTCACTGCATGTTGCAAAAGTAGCAACGCTAACAAACTGACATGTACTATTTGTGGATTTAAACAATGCAAATGTGAAATTACTATTTTGGTTTTCATGAGAGATGCTGTGGGTGTACGCTGTATTATTTATATATCATGAATAAGTTGAAGTCTCTACAGCCTCGTGGTTTTCCAAAGTTGGATTTAATTGCGCAAGCGCATAGGTTGAACAAATTGCTGACCATATAGTTTAGGTCTGAGAAAAGGTAAGAGTATATAACAGGTAGTTTTTTTAAAAAAAGAAACTCATTCAACTCCAACATTCTTAGTTATAAATAGTCACGGTCCTAATGCATATTACATACCTGTGACTTCTGTTGTATTGGCATTATGCTGTAGATATTTTTGATGTTACGTTTTGTATGAGAATATCCTGCATTTTTACAGTTAGTCTATGAAATATCAGAGGATAAGGCATAGAGTTCAAGGTGACCTCCTCAAATGGATTGCTTTGTGCAACAAAACCCAAAAAGATTCAGTTTAATATCACAGATGACTAAGAAAACCACAGACAGTTCACAGTTTTAGAGGGAAACAATGAGTTGTTATTATTATTAATTCAAGGAGAAGAAGCTGTTAAAAACACTCCTATTTTTAAACAAGCATTCTCTGGCCAACACCTGTTGACTTTCCGCATTCCCTGTGGCTCGTGTTCACTGTGTGCTGTGTTGGACTGTAACACAGCTTGTGCAACTTTTTGAAGTCATTCATTGATATCGAAATTAAAAGTTAACTCTTGATCTTGGAGACAGCAGTTGACTGAACTGGAGCTGACAGACAAGTAACTGATTTGTTTGTTGACACAAAATTCACAAGATATCATTTTGATTATCAAGCAATCAAGGTATTGATCAAGGAACATTCTCTGATTCAGGCTTTTCAAATCTAAGAATACGCTGCCTTTCTCGGTTTTATATCATTGTAAAATGAATCTGAATGTTGTTGTGAGATCGTCTGCAATCATTTATAAATGTTCTACCAACCTTCTTAAACTTGTAAAATAATTTTTAACTTGGTTTGCTTCCAGCACCCATGCAGCGTTGCCTCACCCTGACCTTTGCCCGGCACAGCAGGCTCCTCTTGAGAAATAAATTTGCACCCATCCACTGCCAGCAATCAGCAGCCATGTCAAGTCTCCTTATCAACCAACCCAAATACTCCTGGCTCAAAGAGCTGGGCCTGTCTGAGGACAACCCAGGTGTTTACAACGGGAGCTGGGGAGGGAGCGGGGAGGTCGTCACATCATACTGCCCCGCCAACAATGAGCCAATTGCCAGGGTAACCCAGGCAACCATGGCGGAGTATGAAGAAACTGTCCAGAAGGCTAGGGAGGCTTGGAAGATGTGGGCAGATATTCCTGCACCCAAAAGAGGGGAGATTGTGAGGCAGATTGGAGATGCACTTAGAAAGAAGATTAACGTTCTTGGGAGCCTGGTGTCTTTAGAAATGGGCAAGATCTATGTTGAGGGAGTGGGAGAGGTTCAGGAGTACGTTGATGTCTGTGATTACGCAGTTGGTCTGTCTAGAATGATTGGCGGGCCCATGCTGCCTTCAGAGAGACCAGGCCATGCCCTGATCGAACAGTGGAACCCAGTTGGACTTGTCGGCATCATCACTGCCTTTAACTTCCCTGTGGCTGTCTACGGCTGGAACAATGCCATCGCTCTGACCTGCGGCAACGTCTGCCTCTGGAAAGGAGCTCCAACCACACCTCTCACAAGTGTTGCAGTTACCAGGATCGTTGCCGAGGTGCTGGAGCATAACAACCTGCCTGGTGCTATCTGCTCCATGACCTGTGGTGGCGCTGATATCGGCACAGCCATGGCGAAGGATGAGCGGGTGGATCTGCTGTCATTCACCGGCAGCACCCATGTTGGCAAGATGGTGGCTATGATGGTGCAGGAAAGATTCGGTCGTAAGCTGCTGGAGCTCGGTGGAAACAACGCTATCATCGTGTTTGAGGATGCTGACTTGAATCTTGTGGTGCCCTCAGCTGTCTTTGCATCTGTGGGAACCGCTGGCCAACGCTGCACTACAACCAGGAGGCTCATGCTGCATGACAGTGTTCATGACACAGTGGTTGAGAGGGTCGCCAAGGCCTACAAACAAGTCCGCATCGGAGACCCCTGGGATCCCACCACCCTTTATGGGCCTCTGCACACCAAACAAGCCGTGGATCAGTATCTGGCAGCCATTGAGCAGGCCAAGAAGCAGGGTGGCACTGTGGTCTGCGGAGGAAAGGTGATGGACCGTCCTGGAAACTACGTGGAGCCCACCATCATCACAGGGCTGGCTCATGACGCGTCCATTGTACACACCGAGACCTTTGTCCCCATACTGTACGTGCTCAAGTTCAAGTCAGAAGAGGAGGCGTTTGCCTGGAACAACGAGGTCCAGCAGGGCTTGTCCAGCAGCATCTTCACTAAAGATATGGGTCGGGTTTTCCGCTGGCTTGGGCCCAAAGGATCCGACTGCGGCATTGTGAATGTCAACATTCCTACAAGCGGAGCTGAGATCGGAGGAGCCTTTGGTGGAGAGAAACACACAGGAGGTGGAAGAGAGTCTGGCAGCGACTCATGGAAGCAGTACATGAGGCGTTCAACCTGCACGATAAACTACAGCAAAGATCTTCCTCTGGCCCAGGGAATCAAGTTTGAGTGAAGTCTTCAGGTGATTTGTTAAATAAGCATTCAATGAGCCCAAAAGGACAACACTGAATGTTTTAGAGACAGTGTTGCCTAGCAAATGCAAGACATTTGTCTTTGCATTTTTTGCATCCAGAAAGGTCAGTCTGATTTATAACAAAATTTGGAATAATTTTGGAGCAGTTTAATTTTTCCTGTACCAAATTTATGTCTGAGGTTGTTGCATCGGATATTAGCGTTGGTTTGAAAAAAGTTTGGTGTTAAAGGTCAGATACTGTTTGCCCAAATGTTGGTGTGCACTTTTCTACAAGCACTTAGAAAGTGAGTTTAAGTGTTAGATGACTGTACCAGATACTTTATACTGTACAAAAAATAAATCTTAGCTTATTTTGAAAGAAAAAACTGGAGTGGACATTATTCATGTCTAGATTAAATCATCATAGCGCAAATGACAATTCAAACAAGACTGCTTAAAATCTTCTTAACAGCATGTAAAGGTTAAAAGAAGGTAGCTTTTTAAAACACTGCCTGTTTGCATCTCTCTGACAGCATTAATATACTGTACTTTGCATCTCAAGCACTGTGCTTTCATGACAATAAAACAATAAATAAAAGATTTCATGTTCACATGTGGAGTTGGCAGGTCTGTTTTTTTGTCAGCGTTTGTAAAGAGGATTAGAAAAAGCAGCACTACTCCCTAAAACTAATTTTTACTTAAATGATCCTAGGTTTTCACATGCATCACTCAAGTATCAGTAAAAGCCACAGCAAAAATGTAAGATGCAGTGGAGTTCTTGATAGATGAAAATGAAATGTGTTTAAATGAATGTTGGAGAGAGATACGGCACATACCTTTCTGATACAAAAAATGACACTTGAAATCTTCCATCACTGCTTGAATCTTTAAGGCAGATATGCTTTAGAGATTGCAACCAGTTAGGTCACATTTGCAGGTAAACAACCTCAACCCTAATATTGATGTTATGTAATATGTATTATTTGGTAATTGATTTTAAAGTTTAAAGACAAAATAGACATATAAAACTACACTACAGCAGACCAGATTTAGACAACTTTATTAAACCCACCAGGGGCAATTTGTTTGAACAGTTTGCCTTGCACACACACGATAGCACGACATACATCAACATGTAGACATAAATAAATGAGTAACGAGTTAATAAACAGCAATAAAAAATATGCCACGGAGTTCAGTGGAATAAAGGAATAGACAAAAGTTAGTAGACATATCATAAAAATTATGGAAATCTTAGCAAAAGAACAAAAACATGGTGATATCAGCAAATGTTAAGGACATGTTAACTGTATTTAATTGTATGGAGTTTACACCCACTGTGTGCAGCCTTGTGAAGCTGTTTATTCCTGACATTATTCACTGGATGTTTGTGATATTATGTCACAATGACTACTTTGTTCACCGCAATTCCAAAACGGATTGTCAATAGGAGTTGTGCTTTACCCCTTTAAATCTGGAGGGACATCAGTTTTCTTGTGCTGCATTCAGACACCTTTCACAAGCATTTAGATATTTGAAACCTGAGGGAATTGGTTTGGTTTCTTCTGAAAATGTGCAAAAAGGCAATGAGGAACTTGAAAAGAAATGTCCTGCAAATTGTACGAAAATAGTAAAATGTGACAAGAATAAGAATAAAAAGAGGGGGGAAATTATTTAAAAAAAAAGAAAAATGCTCAGAATTTTTTTTTAAATAATTATTATGATTGTACTTTTTAAATCATATTACAGAAAAGGGTCCTTGTTTGGTTTTTTTTTTTTGCCTTTTAGTTTTCCTGTAACTTACATTTTTTTGCATTTTTGGGGTCATTGCTCGTAAAGCTGCTCATTGCCTTTGTTGTGTGTTCTTCAAAGGAATCAGGCCAATTTGCTCAGGCTTTGAAGGGTTAAAAGTTTTCACTGCAAAGCACCTACAAATTGGTGATCTGACAGGCAGGTACAATCCTAATGTTTTCACTATTTCTGATGTAAATGTAGTGTTACACATGGTTCCCACTCTCATGGAAAACCTGGAAAAGTCATGGAATTACACATTCTTGTTTTCCAGGCCTGGGGAAGTCATGGAATTAGACAAACCCTTCAAAGTGTAATATAATGGCAAATATATTTTCTGTAGGCTAGCTGTTGACATATAGCAGCTCTAATATGTGCCGATATATTGACCATTAAGTAGCCTATGTTTTCTCATTTTCTCCCCAGGTCTCTCCCTCTGTGTATTGCCAGCTAGCTCGAACTATGTGTGAATCTGATGTGTCTGAATAAGAGAAAAATAATGTTATGACAGTGGAAAATCATGGAAAAGTTCTGAAATTTTGTCCAGGAAAATGTGTGGGAACCCTCATTATTCTCCAAAGGTCTTCTTCATAGCAGACATTTTGATTTGTCGTAGTAGGAAGAGCATGGGCGTTACTAATAATGCTAACAAAGTATGACAGCCAGCAAACAATACCCACACACAGAGCAGTGTCCTCCTGTTGTACTGTAACTATGTTTTTAATAACATCAACATGACATGTGGGAGTAATTGCCTCACCATAAACCCACCCTGGAGATCAGTATTGCAACATGTTTGTCATAAATAACAGAGGAATTCAGTGACTTATCCTGTAATATCATTAACTACAGTATGGGAGAAATAAACTCTGTCCCTTTAACAGAAATACTACTCCATCTCCCATCCTCCATGACCCCCATATGCTCACCCTCCCACTCAGCAGCTCTCTACCTCATACTCCAGCTCTGTCTCTCACTCTCTGCATTTACTGCTCCTCCTAGCAGCATCTACACTCACAGCTGAAAGGAAGAACTGAAACGACAGCGCTCTGTGCGACTCACAATCCATGCTATTTAGGACGTATGCAGAAAACGCCCACCTCCTCTGCTACTCCTCTGTGCTGGAAAAAGGTAGAAGAGCTTTAATTATTTGACTAAAGCTAGATTTTTTTTTTGTGTACATGAGTGTCCACATTGTGTGTTTCCTCTGGATTCATTCATTTGTGATAGACTGCCACAGCAAAAATAACTTCCAGGGTAAAACTGAGATTAAAATGATGATAGGTTCATGGTGAAATGTCAATGTAAAGCTCAAAGAAGCACAGTTGGGATCAAAAATAAGACATCTGCATTAGGAGCATCATTTCAGTTAAAACAGAGATGGGTGTGGAGCCCCAACAGTTAAGCCGCTGTTGCAGAACTACAGAAACAGAGGAAACACTGGTGTCTGTGGCACTTTGATTGTGAGCTCGTCAAACTGATCCGTAGCACTGGCATCGAGGCAACCAGGAGGTACTACCTGATCTCGTGTTCTGAACCCATGGTGCACCAAAATGTCAAGGCAAAGTAATGGTGGGCTCGTGGTTATAAATTAATGATCATCTGGCGTCTTAGTGTTGCAGCTAGAACAGGAGGCATTCGAATAGAGTGGCATTAGCACATCAGGGTTGTTCCTCACTTCCTTTAATTCTTTTTCCCATACACGACTTGTGTGATTCACTTCTTTGGAAACTCAGAGCATGTTAGTTCATGCTTTATGCTGCTTGTTGCACCCCTGATTTACAGAAGTGTCTGGGATTCCCCTGGACTGAAACGCTTTCACTTCTTCTCTTTGCACATTTCCTCTGCAGCTTCTCCCTGAAACAAAGAGCTATATGCTTCAGGCCTACTCATTGTGGTGTTAATTAGTGTACAGTTTACACATGTAATGGGGTTAATAATAATACAGATTGATGGGAAACATTTATGATGTTGCATCTTTAGAACACGTGGCCTTACAGTCACAGCATCGCTTTGTGGGTATTAGATATTGCATTCACCTTTTAACATACTATATATCTGCATGTTAATTTAATCTTAACGCACATGTCAGTAACAAATAAGTATTTATTTATCTCTCTGCTCACTCAAAATCTCTGATGATTTTACACTATTCTTTCACAGGAATGTGAGGTTTTTAATCACATGATATGAACACGTGCTAGAATATTGATATAAAGTATTTCTGTGATATTATGACTGTAGTTTCATCCGTGTGCCCCATCTCTACCCTAAAATGGACACCATGTCAATTCATGGGCATAGATTTTGTAGAGGTGGGGGAGCAGGGAACATCCACCCCCACAGTGTTGAAACAAAACCGACACCCTTGCATGCTTCTGTCCTGCTGTATACATTTGGATAGCAACAACACTGGGCCTTTGCCATCACCAAACCTGACTCCACAATCGGTGTCCCGATAGTGCGACTCCAACACAACATGAGAGGCATTATCACAGAGACGATGAGAGCTCTTCACTGAGCTGCCGCTGTGAAAGTCTCTCATGGGCCAACAGCAGCACTGAGATTAGACAAGAAGCTGACACAGGGACAGAGTAAACCGCCAGTAGTTGGGCTCTGAACTTGCACATAATCTGAAGTGATCTTTTCTAAGAAGCTACATGTGAGTGTCACTGTGGCTCCTTGTTACGCGACTAACACAGGATCTGCTGGGGATGGTAGCAGCTGATGTGCTAGCTCTCTGACTTCAGATCAGGTTGGGTGGGATGTGGTGCAGGTAGCCATGTGTTCTGATTTAAGGACTGTAGAGGAAGGTTTTGCTTTTCAGAGACTTCACAGCAGAACATCTGCAATGTATTCACATCTAGACACATAAATACGAGAGTACCTATATTTATAAATGGCATTAAAATGATCCAGTATGGTGAGAAAAAAATACACAATGTGTCCTTTAAAGAGATAGTTATTTAGTATTGTTTGACTCAGGATGGATCATTTCAGTTGGACCAGTCAAGCCCAAGCTGAGCCAGTCAACAAGTAAAACCCTGAAACTGTCAACATCTATTTTCCTCATCACAGAGAGAGAGATAGAGAGAGAGAGAGAGAGAGAGAGAGAGAGAAGTGGTGGCGAGCCCAGCGAGGCACGCATATTTTAAGTCACTTTGCACTCTTCAAGAGGGCCCTTTTTTCAATAATCCATTATGCATAGCAGCTCTGGCTCTCCCTGGTATTTCTCCTACCTTCTTGACGTCAGTTGCCATTTGTGAGGGTTACCCTGGCAACGGCCATCCTCCCCGGGAGATGTCTGGTGGATAAGACGGCCCTGATAAAGCCTTTTAAGGTTTTACTGTTGCTACACCTTTTAATTGCCTTTGATACAGTGGAAGTATTACATGGGGGTCGTCGGGGCGCGTCGCCACATGTGGGCAAAAAATGGGAACGTGCAGATAAAAATAGGCATGGAGGAGCTGCTTCAGATTGACGTCCCATTATCTCCACTTGATTTGATCACCCACGTATTGGGCTCATTTTTAAGCAGTCCTGTGAAACTGAATTGGATGTGAGAGACCTATTTTTGGTTTTGCTTTACTCTCCTGTTACACAAAGGACACACGTATACGACCCATTTTAACAATGTGACATTGGAGTGATGAGATAATATGTAGACACTAGATAAAGCACCCAGCTCATTGTGATGCCACTGAACAATATGTGGATGTATATGTGTATCAGCCAAGTTATGCATGTAAGCCATTAAACCCTAAATCCCCTCTGGCATGCAAACTTGTCCGTGCACATTATTGATTATTATTATAGTACATTTAAATGTATTATTGCAGCAGAGGACAGTGTAATTTTGCGTTTATGCCAAACATCAGATGGCAAACTGCTGTCTGCAAACACCAACCTGTTGTTAGTTTTGAGCCTTTACTACGCAGTAATAAAGGGATGCCAAAACCACCAAACCTCCCTCACATTCAAATGATTTCATTCAGCTGCCTGGCTGCAACTGTTCTTTACTGCCCTGCCTATGCTGAATTTGCATCGATGCAAACATATCTCATCCATGAGAAACAATACAAGAGAGTAACTGTACATGATACCTGTTCCAGTCTCCAGGAAGCTATTTATAGCCTCACCAACATGTGTGTCTTTCTTTTTTTTCCCAGACACCAGGCTACTGATGTGCTATTTTTACAGTGTCAATTTGCTCCCTCCCTCTCCTTTTGGTTGCCAAGCAATGGGCCAAGGGACCTGATTGGCCAAGGATATGCTTTTGGACACCTTGACTGTGATTCTCCACTGGCTAATGAATCCGGTCTTTTTGCTCACTAGATGCAGAGGGCAGAGTTGACTCCTGCTTATATAGTTTTTTAAAAATGTCCCTGCAAATCAATCTGTGGTCAAAATAATATGTATGACATATAAAATATATATTTTGATAAGGAAATGACTGTTTGCTGAAACACATATGAGTAGAGCTGAATTGTAGTTGCATGATTTGCAACTACCTTTGAGAATTCACTAATGAACTTGTTGAGCAACATCAGATGTGACACAACAGACAACTTGGGCTGAGATGATGTCATCTTTAAAACAAGTTAAAGGGGAATGCCACCTAAATTAAGACTTCCAGTGTTATTTCCATGGCCTGGGAAAGTTCAATCAATATTTGTGAACATGAGCTACCCTCTCTCAAAGCCTGAAACCAGAGAAGTAAGTCTCAAACCTGTCATGTTATAGGGTTTAAAGTCCAGAGTCCTGGGTGCTCTCAGTGTCATCTATAATATCTTTTCCAATTCATTGTCTATGGAGCAGCTCCAGACTTTATACCCTTTGACATAACAAATATGAGTGTTAGCACTCTAGTTTTTAGATTTGAGAGAGAGTTGTTCATTTTTAAGAATAATTTTGGACATATTTAGACCATAGGAACAACATGTATGAATTTTGAAAATGGGCGTAGCTCCTCTTTAAGGCAAAAACCTGTTTAGATGTCATCATTCATTAAGCCACACATTCAACAACAACAGTAAAAATCAGATGTCATAGGCTAGGGTGGAGAAGTTAATAAACTATTTCTTATTTGAGAACCACGTCCTGTACTTTGCTGTATTTAATAATGTATTATATTTTAATAATTACCAACTTCCAGGCTGCACTAATGACAAACCAACCACAACATATGTTTCTGCTATCATGCTAATCCTAATCCTCATAATGTGTTTAGGGGGAAATTGGTCTGACACACCTAAACCACTGCTGTGTGTGAATTCAATTAGACTTAATCTGACCCCATGCCACTCGGAAAGGAAACCAAGGGCTGGGCAACTTTCATCTTCCCTCCATTGATTGTGGCTCGTGCAGAGATATGGAAAAGCCTATCCCACTGCTCCCTTTCATTGGCCCCATTAAAAATTCATCCTGTCCTAATGGAGAGAGATCCTTTTCAATGAGCCCACTGCAGGCCAACCGCGGTGTGTCGGGGTGAGACTTGGAACAGCTGTCTCCTGGCACAATCCAAACCTGACAGCTTTAAGTTTGGATTTTGGGTGGCTTTGAAGTAGTAACTAAATTTATCTGCACTGTTCTATATTCTAGATACTGGATATACTGTAAATTATTTTGGTACAATAGGATTATGAGGATGTTATGCCTGCAACTAATTTTTAAGCTATTAATCTGCTTTTATTGATAAACTGAAAAATAATTTGGTCTGAAAATCACAAGTTCCCAGACATCTTTAAATGATTTGTTTCGTGCGACCAGCAGTCCAAAACCCCAAAATATTTAATTTACTGTAATAGATGACAAAGTAATCAGAAAATATTCAAATTTAAGAAGCTAAACCAGTGAATTTCTGTCATTTTAGCTCACAAAATAACATTTAAAATGAAATGATCAACACATAATGTACTCCTTGAGCCTCCAAAAAGAAATATTTAATAAAAGATGGGGCCCTGCTATCGCCATACTAACATAGTGAAGTGATTGAAATCCGCCTACATATTTTACAGTAAATATGCATCTTTATCTCCACTACCTGACTCACCTTCTGAGAAAAACACACATGCAACTCCCCTCTCCAACCTTTAGCTTTTTTATTTTACTTTTTTTTTTTTAGTCTTTTTTGTCCAAATTCCCTTTTCCTTATTTATACCTTTTGTTTTATTTTAAAATAATACTTAAGTTGGTATGTGTTTGGTTTATTTTCACTTATTGTTTTGCTTCTAAGCCACACAGGCACAGCTGTAAAACAATAGAAAAAAACAGCCTAGAAATTCGAAAAATGATGGTATAAGTTGCTGGAATTGACGAAAAAAACTAAGTTGAAAAAATGAAATGATCAAAATAGTTGCTGAGTGACTGACTAATTGTTGCAGCTCTATTATTTTCTGAGCATTTTACAACAACCGATAACAATTATTGATTAATTGTTGGTTTATAGAATTTCAGAAAATAGTAGAATAGCCATCATAGTTTCACAGAGTGTGTCTTTAAAGGCTTGCCAGCAGCTCAAAGCCCAAATGTAATCAATTTAACATGAAAGTCAGAAAAATACCCGTCTTTGAGAAGCTTGAACCACAATTTTGGCATATACTGACTGTCAAATGACTT
This sequence comes from Epinephelus fuscoguttatus, assembly GCF_011397635.1. Lineage (NCBI taxonomy): Eukaryota > Metazoa > Chordata > Actinopteri > Perciformes > Serranidae > Epinephelus > Epinephelus fuscoguttatus. The sequence continues at coordinate 25,347,435 of NC_064761.1, read as the reverse complement.
GTCATTTTACCTCTAAAGCATATGGCTATACGCAGACTTACTGTAGGCTACCTTTTGCTAAGGACAGCCTCATTATAGGCTGAACAGCTGCAATATTACCATCTTAGTTTTGGTATCTATTCCTGGACATACACTGTAGTTTGAAGTATTTTGTACTTGTGATCTGTTTCTATATGCAAAATAAACTGAAAAAGAAAACATATAACTTATCAATAATGCTCACAGGCCACAATGCAAAGTAACAATTGGTATGTGATTACATGAATAGATTAAAACACAAAATACTGAACTTTCCTCACCTCCAGCTTTAACACTAATACAGTTTGCACTACTCTTTTGATATGTTAGGTGTATTGATATTTGACCAAATCAAATAGTGGAGTTTTTGGGCAAAATGTGTCTTTCTAAAGCTGAGGTGGAGTCCCTTTGAATCACCACTACTACTACTACTACAGGCTTTAGAGGTCTAATATTTGTTTCCTGTATCCCATTCGGTTCCTTTTTGTTGAGGGGGCTGCCGGACGGTACCATTTTGTCCGTAGGGGACACAACTAAATGTAGATATTCTTCCAAGCTAAAAGGAGCTGCTATTATTATTGTTTTGTAGTACTTACCTGAATTTAAATAGATTCACTATGGATCATATTTTATAAAATGTTGAATTAGTGAGAAATGAAAACATGCTCGATCCACTCACCACCGCGCACCCCTCAGCGTAGGCTGTTGCCATGTTCCCACTTTCATGGGTGTGGTGATTAGCTTGCTTGGTGAAAATTTTTAGTCTAATCCGACCCGAGTCGCGCTCGCTTCTGTCGCTTTAAACCGATTAAATTGTCTTAAAATTAACACGTCTGCCTTTGCGATTCCTCTCACAGCTAGGACCATGGTTGTCGTGTGAAAACGGACCGCTGTGACTCGGACTGGAAGCACGGATAGAGCCAAAAAAGCCCGTTTCAGGTAAGGACGTGTAGTCTTGTCTTGATAATTTGGAGGCTTTTTGGCTATTTCCTGCTTCGCTCACAGCGGGGTTAGTTAGTTAAATGTTGAAGGAGCGATGCACAAATGCCCGTGAGTTGTGGTATTGTCGTTGCTGTGAGCAGCGGTGTAGCTATTGACATAACTGTTCCCGAGCTACTATTGCCTCAATGCTGGGTTTTTTTTCTCTAAGCAAAGCTGGGAATTCACAGCTATCCAAACGCGGCCTTTTTAACGGGCTGTCAAACGACTCTCACGCGGAACTAAAGTGGCAAAATCTCTCACTAATACGCACGTATTTATCTATTCCCATTTCACACATAGGCTTTCACATTTGTGGTCGCACGACACCCTGCGTAGCTTTTTTTCCTTCCTTTTCTATTAAATATACATGTCAGTCCGCCTTCATCCGAGCGGCAACTGGTAGCGTGACGGGGCGTGAGGCTCAGGCAATTTGTTGCTCGTATCAGAAATGCATATGATTTCATAAAGATGGCTAATACGTGTGCATTTCTTTCTCTAGTGTTTCCATATGATGCAGCTGATGGTTTCCTGTCTTGGCTGTTGACAGTCAGTGTGCAATAAACCAGGACAGCGGGGCTGTTAATGTATAATGCATTATGAAGCTACAGTTTGTAAAAGTTAATCATGTATGTTATTAATCTGCAGCTTTTTGAACCCTGTTTGCACATACGTACAGGTTTTAGTATTTTTGGCATGGTGTTTTCACATAATTTATAGATGGTGACATGCCATGTTAGATGTAAATGAAGTGGGTATGATGGGCAGTTAGATGACATACACTGTTCATCTGATATACTCAAATAAAGTAATGTTTTACAGCCTTTAAAGCTAAGCCAATTAATTAATTTTCGGATCGGCTGAAAGATAACCGATAAGAATTTTTATAATAGCTTAATTATCAATTGTCATGCTAAATTTTTGCATCTCAAATGTGAGGATTTGTCACTTTATTAGTCCTGTATCATCAAACAAGCAGTTTGAAGATGTCACAGTTGGTTGTGTGACATTTTAACAGTCATATCTCTATTTTCTGTTGTTTTATATATTAAAATAAGTAAACAATAAATAAGAAAGTCATCAGGCGAATTGATAAACTAAAGGTAGTTGGGTCCCGACAGCCAGGAAAAGACAAAATAGAAAATATTTTACAGTATGAAAGAATGAAAGACAATATATAAAGTCCTCACAGTAATAATGTCGTGTAGCTCAAAGGGATGGGCGATGAAATATTCAGTATATCAAATATGAATGGTATTTTTGAGAGCCAAAAAGTGGAACGCAGCTCATTGCATTGGACTTTAATTGAATATTTTATGTGCCTTTAGAATATGTTTGCCACATTATGATATTGTAATACTGATTTCAACCATACCACCCAGCCCTAGTGTACTGCAACTTCAAGCTCTACATTTTCGTTTTTGTCCAGCTGTTTTTTTTTTACCAAACCCAACACTACACCTCAGAGAAACTAACCTGGGGTAAGAGTGAAACAACTGTGCCCATTACACACTAGCAGAAAATTTCAAACTTTCATGTAGAAGGTTTATAGTTTGCTTCATGTTATGGGTGTGACATAGCGCTTGTTTGGGCAAAACTGTTTCTATCTAATTGGGCTCTTGTAATTTTTCCATTAGGAATGATGTGTGACTGCATTATAATCATGTGGTGTAGGTGGGGCGAAACCAGTGATCAAAGTTTATACAGTCATCACACATTCATTCACTGTGTTCCAGTCACTTCTGTGTAATAATAAGAAAAAATAAAACCTTTTCTCATAACCCATTCAAGTTGAGGACCTTTATTTGTCACCGAGGGGCAATTTGTTTTCTCATGACACAAATGATATATCAACGTGCATCAGCTGACGAGAAGTAAAACATGTGGCCTCACCTTACTGGAATCTCACCAGGTATTTCCTCCATTCTCCGGATGATTGAAATAGTCAGTGGGTTACCTGAACAAGTTTACACCTGGTGGAGCTGTCCTGCCATATCCAGTTTTTACTTTCACACACTGAGCCGTAATGAGTTTCCTGCTGAACCAGTACAGACACTCATGGCTCCTAAAATTGGTTCTCAGATAAAAACTCTTTGGGTGAGATCAGGCGTAGGTGTGGGGTTACTCTTGTAAATTCTCTGTTCATTGTAACTTAAAATTGAACGGCTTACAGTAAGAATACTTGTGCCCCATTTATAGAATGTGATTTTGCGAGTGGTGAATGGTAGAATCTTACTGTAAACACTGGTATTAATTGCTCACGGTGGACTGTCGAGCAATAATTTGATTAGACCAGGCTTTTCATACTGTTAATTCCTTAACTTCCTGACCATTTCATGTTGTTGGGCCCCTGTGGCTCTGGGTGCAGCTGCACTGCTTGCACCTCCTGCTGCTCTGTTCACCAGTATTTGTTCATGATTGAGGCAGATGTGACTGACTTTCTACTGTATGACCCAGAAGCAGCAGAAGGTCTCATTGACAAATTTCAGTTAAAAACAAAATATGCTGATGAGCGTTGTGATCTAATATATATTTAAACACTTCTGTCCTATGGTTGTATGTTTCAAGCAGATCATGAACTGAGCCAGCAGGGACACACACTGAAGCGACAGTGTCTCCTGTAACTTATATATTGTGACCAAGCTTCATTATGGGAACCAGAGAATATAGTGACTTGTGGCTGACAATAACCTTACTATGGAGAAGTTAAGGAGATCTCTTGGTGTGTCTCTGTTTCTCCTGAGTGGTATAAAAATGAAAGTGAAAGGTTGCATGGCAGTAAGACAAACAGAATCGTTTTTACAGTCGTTGTTAACCTGGATTAAAACTGAATTATGAAGTTGTGCAACAGCAGCTAATAACATCAGATGTAAAAACAGAGCTTACATACAAAAACTTCTTGTATATGCCACTCTCATATATAAATGGCCACAACTAGTGGTTATGGTCATTATCAATTTTCCAGTTATTTCCTTGATCTATTAAATTTGTGTTAAGACATTCAGTTTGATAAAAGAGAAGGCCAAGAAAACGAGCAACCATTCATATTGGAAAAGCTGGACGCTTTCAGGTTGCAAATGAATTCAACAAATAGATCAATACACTAATCATTTCAGCTCTACTTCATACTGCATACATTTCTGTAATATGCCAACACATTTCAAAAGGTGACCTATCACTCACCTGGTACAGTGTGCACCCCACATAAGTCTTTTGCAATGGGGTTTGACCTGACCTATGACCCTTTGCTGCATGTCATCCCTCTGATCACTCCCACCTTTCCTGTCTGTCTACAGCTGTCTATCAATAAAAGCAAAAACGCCCAAAATTAATCTTTAAAAAAATCTTTTATAAAAATAATGTGCTCAGTGTTATTATTTATGTTTTTATGGGTATTTTTTAGAAATATTGGGGTTTGAAAATTCAATTCCTGTTTTGTGTATTTTATTCAGTTTATTTTTTCTTTTATTGGACAACTAGAGTCACGTGTAAATGCCCAGACACACCAAACCAACTTCAGAGAACGAGTGGCAATGATAGAGAACTCTTGCATCACCTCATGTTGCCTGTGTTTTTACCAAAAAATTGCACAAGAACACACTGTAAAAACTGCAGCTGATAGCCAACCAGCACATACGTTCTGTGCCTGAGTGAGAGGAAATGACTCTCCACACCAGCCGGCAGCAGTAGTCTGTAATTGTCATTTGAAAAGTGAAACTAGAAGAGCATCTTTACGCCTGTTGCCAGTTAGCACATTGACAACACAATCCAATACTGAAAGAACAAAGCATATTTACCGTGTGCCAGTAAACAATAAACTATCACATAACATTTCTGCTAAAGAGCTCAATTGCTAAAGAAAAATAATCTTACCTCATGTAACAAGTTTGTTTTGGTCTCACTCTCTCATGAATTTAGCTATTTGTTTACTTTCCTCACTTCTGTGCCTCTTCTTGTGCACTGAGCTGAACTGCCAATCAGAGGGATTTCTCTCACCAATCCGCTTTTTGCGTTATCAGTGCTGATTCAACATACTGAACAGGCCAAAAACAAGCCAACGGTGTGGGACTCACCACACTGCCTAGGGCAACAGATGCAAACCGACAGACGACCGTCGGCTTGGTGTGTCAGGACCTAAATGGTCATGTACAAGCTGCTCAAGCATTATTGAAAGACTTTGCCAATGTAGAACAGACAGCCAGTCTGATCCCAGACCATCCCAACCCTGCGCTGAAAACTTTATGTTGCTGCCATCTCTGGAGCCGCTCTCCCAGCGAGTCGCCCATTGAGCATGAGCTAACACAGTATGGTGAACATCTAACACTAAGCTGTCAAATGGTCCCAACAAACTCCCATTGACACTGAGACTGCTCAAATATATCTTTAAACCTTTTAATAATTGCAGGTAATGTTATCTGTGTAATACTAACCGTTAGCTCTGTCAGTGTGTGTGTACAGCCAGGCATCTTTCACAGTTTGTCACCGGCATGGAGCTCGCACTCCCCCAGCAGCAGCTACAACCAGTACAGTCTGTGGTGTGCTGGAGTCAAGCAGGGTGTATTTGACGGAGTTGGGAGTTCAGTGTGTTGATGCCACCATAATGTTTAAAAGTATGGCTGTGCTACACACCACTCCATTCACATTATGGGTATCAAATGAAGTACTCTGTTGGTATCAGTATCACTTAAAGGGTACTGGTATTGTAATTTTTTAAGCGATACCCAGCCCTGTTGATCAGATACAGTTGTCTCCTACTTGCTGCTGGGAGCTCAAGTGTGAAGCTGAACATGGTTGGTTTGTTGGTGTCTGAAGGGCTGCAGCAGTTATAGTCTCCCATGGCCAGTCTCAGAGACCCAACTGCAGTGGTGCCAAGCAGCACTATGTACTGTAGCTGGCAGCCTTATACTAAACAATAGGCAGCTCCAACACACAGCTCTGCCTTTGTCGCCCTTGATCCTGTGCCATGCTCTGGGCCTTCATTGGCCCGACTGATTGGCTGCATGACTCCAGTCACATAACTGGAGAAAAGACACACTGCTCACTGAGTTTTACAACTATAAATTGTAAAAGGTGAACTTTATGTAGTCCTTTTTATAGGGACATATATCTGTGTTACAGCTTCTTTCGGCTGTGGTTAGTATGTGGTTAGTTACTACAGCAGTACTAAGTGGCCTGTTTGGTTTCTAAATGACTAATGCTTTATCCACTTGTGGAAAAAAAACAATTCATAAGGCACTCCTTCAAATCACAGCCATGACATGCCTTAAAATCTGCGCTGTCAGTTTTATCCAGACTGATAGGAAAGAACCCCAACACATCACGTTTTACGTCATCTTCCATCATACCTGCATTATTTTTCACCCCATTTCTCTTTTGTGCTCTGTTGCCTTTCACCACACAAGCCTCGGGCTGAAAACATTGATTGAAAATATTTAGCCGAGTGCAGAAGGTCATATCAGATGTTTTGGTAGTCCACAAGGTGCTGTGTGTGACGTGGCAGATTTCAGAGGCATACAGTATAATGGATCTACGGCAGTCATAGAGCAGCACCACATCACAGGCGAGCTGACGCTGAGAGCCTCTCTTCAGGGGGGTTGCGTCAGCCGGAGGAGAGAGTGACGTCACTCCCGGGCAGCTGAAAGCATTGCAACGCTCGCTGCCCCTGATGCCTCGTTACTGTCAAAGACCTCCTTGGCTGAGACGAGAGTCCTCGATGAGCAGTCCAAAGCATCCTCTCTTGTGTTTGCAGAGCGGAGGCACAATGGCCAAAACCAAGTGAGCAGAGAATCTAAAAGAGTAGCTTTCCACACGTTCACAGTATCTTTAAAGGCAGTCGCAGCAGCATGGACATTGATTTGCTATTTGTTAAATTATGGGATTTTCTTTTGTGGTGAGTAAGTAACTAGGCTCTAATGGTTTTAAAGCTTCTGCAAAAGATAAAGCACAAACAACCTCCTCTTTACATTAACATGATTTCCTGTGGAGGGGAAGGGCTGGACTCAGTGTAATTGTTGAATTATAGAAAATGGAACTGAAAATTTAATCTCGGAGGGTTAGGCTTCTGGACAGCAGACTGTAAAACAGCCTGGAAAATGAGGAGGGGGGTTGGGGGGCGCGGTCCAAACATTTCTGAGGAGTGTCTAAGTGCTTTGTGACCCACATTTAGGTTCCCCAAGGTAAAGGAAGTGGCAACTCGCATGTGCGAACACACACATACACACATATGCGAGCACATTCAGACAGATCTGACATACCTAACCTAGACACACATTTAAATATATGCTCACATAATGTACACACACGCATGGATGAATATATGCACATATGTTCTCTTTCTCATTTGGACGCACTGTCTAATAAACCATCCAGATCTGCCCACAACTCTCACACACACACGTATGTTCGGGGCTCTTTGGGGTGGGTCGAGCAAACAGCGCATTGCAACAACACAAAAGGCTGATTGAGTCAGGAAAGGTCAGAGCCTGGCTCAGATGGCCTTTTGAACCAGACTGGGGGTGTTTGAAGAGCCAGGCCACCCTCCAGGCCTCCACTCAGCCCCACCCTTTGCAGCACCCTCCTTTGGTCTGAGCCAATACAGGATACCTATGTTTGTCTGATGGAAGTCTTCCCATCCTTCACTCCCCGTCTGCCTGTTGAACTCATAGTATTTCTGTCTCTCTGTCTTGCAGGTGTCAGCTGGTAAAGTGCGTGTGCGTGTGCGAGTGTGTGTGGGTGTGCGAGTGTGTGTGTGCGTGTGTGCGTGCAGGCACGTGTGTTTTCCCAGCCCAGTCAGTATTTGGAGCGGAGTGTGGCCTGAACACTTGACAGAGGGACAATGAGCGAGCTGGAACAGTTGCGGCAGGAAGCCGAGCAACTACGCAATCAGATCCGGGTACGGCAGCATTTTGTGTGCACATGTTTGTTTATATTGACTTGTGTGTGTGTGTTGTTGTGTTTGTACGTTACATGTGCCACTGTCTGTTCACTGCAAGCTGTGAGTCACACTGTTTCAGATGAGACAGTGACGCACTCGACATAACTTTTCAATCAGCCACCTCCATTCTCGTGCAGGAATTGTATTGTGGGAACTAATATAGAAATGTCAGTTGCTGTTGTGTGACTGTTCTGAGATCACTGAGAGATTCAATTTCTGTGATTAGAAAAAACTTATGGCACATGTTTAGACACTTATTTAGTGAGAGTGGGGGGAAATATTGATACAGCATAGTAGCATGATATTTTGTGCGGCACTATGGTATCAATACACAGATGCAAAGTATCAATTTTCATATTATATAAATTAATAGATTATTAATATTGCGAATACAAGTTAAACATTTGGTAGCCTGTTAGAATAATAAAATCACTTGCATTTTCAGTTCACTCGATACATTTTGCTGCAATAAAAATTATTAAGGTTAGATGAATGGACCAAAAATTATATCTTATTAGATAAAAACAGATGTTGACAGTTTTTCCTTAATTTTCAGTTGGGGAAAAAAGGTAATAAATCACAGTAGATTGCAATGTATGCCATCACAATTCTCAGCATATTGCAAAACCTTTAAAATAGAGCTGTCAAGTGATTTAAAAAAAATTAAATCGAATTAATTACATGCTCTGTGATTAATTAATCACATCAATTTTTGCTGTGAAAGTATTTAAAAAATTTCAATTCAAATTAAATTTTGACACGTGTCGCAGTAAAGCTGCTAGATTTTGGACACTTGTCCCCCTGTACTCTACCACACAAACTGGTCTGCGGTCCACTTTGTAAGGGAGTTAGTTAGTCAGTCAGTTACAGGTAGACTTACTCAGTTTGCATCTCGTGGCCTGGATGAGTGTAGCATCCGAAGCTGTGCTAGCTCGGACCTCCGGGTTCGCTACTAAATCCTTTGCGTTGAGGTGAAGTCTTTCAGGCTTGCAGTACTCCGATGGTATGAAAATTCCTCATTGCAGAAACTGCAGAGAACGTAGCTCCTACAAACACTTCCATCCGGGCATTTTTTAAATGTTAATGTTCCATTCACAGGGCCGAGCAGTGTCTTCTCATCTGCCTCCATCATGTGACAAAGCCCTCAATAATGCTTTTTTTTTTCTGTGATCAATTAATGGAAGTTAATGCGTTATTTTGATGCCCCTAATTTAAAACGTTTAAAATTGCAGCAGTAGTGTGATGGTATATCGGGAGACCTCTGGTGATTCCCACCCTTATTATTTAGAAGTCGTTTTTGCCATTAATTTATCTAAGTTTGTCTTTTTGTTTCATTATTTGTGTGTGTATGTCTGTGTGTGTGTCAGCACAGTAATCAGGTGTTGCATTTAGCTCTGCAGTAACAGAGTTGAGCTGAAGTTTTTCCGCTGGTCTACATGGTTATAAAGGTGTTTGTTGTGTTGCAGGATGCCAGGAAAGCCTGCAGTGACTCCACTCTGTCACAGGTAAGACATCCTCTCCACATACACAATACTGTGTAAACAATGAAGTGTGTATGTTCCTGTGCAGTTGTGCAAATGTTTACAGTAACAATCACTGCATCTTGCACTAGGAGGGAGTGTTCAAGACAGTAACAGTTACTTGAAATGGTGCAAACCATGAAAAATACATCTGTATAACAAATTGAGGTTGGATATTTTCACAAGGCTAAGCACTTTGGTGAACCAGCTAAATAAATATATACAGAAAAGCCATGAGCTAAGCTTTAAACCACTAACTAGTGATATCTCCTTATAAGTTCTGCAGTAGTTTTAGCCACGTGTACAGGTCTAAAGCTCAATGAGATAATCAAGGTGTCAAAATAGACATTAGAAATTCCTCAGCCTGTCAGTATTTACAAACACATGTTGTCACTGAATCCATGTAAATACTCCACAGACATTATACACCAAAATAAGCTCCACTGTTTGCCTGCTTTTGCTGCCTCAGCTTGAGTCCACTGTCCAGTGTGTGTTTGTGGTGATAAGTGTGTGCGGGTCTCTGGTGACACTGCTGACGCCCCTTCCTGTGTTTTGGCAGATCACAGCTGGTCTGGACTCAGTGGGCCGGATACAGATGCGGACGCGACGCACTCTCAGGGGCCACCTGGCCAAGATCTATGCAATGCACTGGGGGAGCGACTCCAGGTAGTGTACTTACTCCACATACAACACAACTGTTGGCTAAGCACAGGAAATTAAGCTTTTTAATACTTTTCTTTTTTTTGTTTGGTCTGATTTGTGTTTTTTGGAGAGTGTAATTCTTGTAAATTCTGCAAATAACTGTACTTTACTCTAGGATTTCTTTTCTTTAGGATAACATGTAACGTTACCTCCTTTTTCTGGAAAGTTTTGGGGTAACTTTAATAAAAATAATACACTTTTACACCCTCACTCTATTGTAAACCTGTTTTTAAATGTTTTTCTTCAAAATATCTTATTTTTCTGCAGTGGTTAGTGTAGGTTTGTTGTTTTCTTCTTCTGCTGGCTATATGGTGTCATTTTCTGCTGCTTTAGGTTACTTACTTGATAGTTTGCATTTTATAAAGTCTCTTGTTTTATGAAGCAAAATGATATTTGCTCTGTTAGTTCTCATAAATTACTACCTATGGTGGCCCACAGGGAGAGTCACACAAAAATGCTGACAGCTTGAAGAGCACAAAGGGATGCAAATAATAACAATAACCACAGTTGAGCCCATTTTCTTTTCTGATTTTTTTAGAATTGTGCAAATTTTGGAGTTTTCCTCTCTAAAAGACTGATGAATTTCAAGACTTTCAGTGACAGCATGGTGACTACAAACACCACAGCTCCAACTGTCAAGATCTACTGTGTGCCAGGGATGGGCAATAAAGTGTCACCACAGGCTGACAGTCTGCAGGTTTCCGTTGTAGGCAAACATGGGCACACCCTCAGCCACGTTGCAGTAATTTTACAATATAATTACCACACTGGCACTGAAATTTGATCTAACTGCTTACACTTCTACATTAGAAGTAATTCCTAAAATATACAATATAATATACACTGGTACAATTACCTAAAAGTCAAGGGGATCTTGTCTGCTCATGTGACTGGTATTAAATGTTTCCTTTTTAATTTAATATGTCTGTATCACTCTTTACCTTTCTCTCTGTCCATCTGTCTCCTAATGCAATGCCCTGGGGCAGTGACGGCAGTCCCAGGTGTGGGGCTATACTACTATCAGTACCACTACTACTATTACTCTACTACTGTTCTACTAATATGACTAATACCACCATAATTGACTGTCACTACTGCCACCTCCACTACTACTGTACATCTAAGTGCTAGCACTGTTTTACGCCCTTACTATGAGCACAGTAATGATATTAGCCACGCACAGAGACGGGCAGCCACCACAGCTTATTTAATATTTCCTTAAAGATGCAGTTTGTGAGATTTGCCAGTATTCCAAATGTTATGATGATTCAAAATTCATCAGTGAGTCCACATCTGACTGCAATTGTGGATGCTTACATTGAGCTGTCACTAAATTCAAAACTTACAAACTGCTTTTTTAACAGTTTGCTGCAATTACGAGCACCAAGAATCATATTTTCCCAACAGTATGCATGCAGTGCACTGGTTTTTACCCATAGAAAATGAACTGGAAGATGGTGTAGCCAAAATGTAGCTCTGTTTTTCTGGTGAATGTTTGCAGATGTTTAGATATCATGGATAAAACACATCTGTTCTGTTTTGGCAGATTAGATTCTCTCTTTTCTCTCCAGTAAAACCCACTGGTATTACCTTCAGCTGATGATGCATAGGCTTATCAATGATGATTATTCTGTGTGTGTTTGTGTGTGCCTAGCACCCTCTGGGTGACCCTGCAGGAGGCCAGTGTTTATTTTGTATACAGCGAACTGACATTTGAGCGTGATGGCTCTCCTCTCGATTGTAGCATAGCACCGTCAAACCACTTCCTGTCCCTGGAGAGACGGAAACACCCAGTCAGGAAGGGAGGGAGGGGTTCCAGCTGTTTCTGCATCTGCCCCACCGTATAGCTCTCACTCTTTACTGTTTCTACTTCACCATCTTCTCTGCCTTCTTTTTTTTTGCTGTCCCTTCTTGCTGCCCCACCCCAGCTTCTTTCTAGTGCTTTCCCAACCCCTCAGGCTTCCACCTCCCACCCGACAGTGGGGACTTTTACATAACTGGGGTAATGAATATTACATGGACTGGGACATTAAAAGTGGCTTCCCTGGGTAAAGAGACTTCCACCAGGAGGGGGAGGAAGAGGGAAGATAGATGGAAATGGGGACTGGGAGAGAAGAGCAGGGAGCTCACGCTGAATGCTTTTTGACAGAGCACCTTATACTTATTCAGACAGTATAGCACAGTATTCTGTTAGGTGGCTGCTGGCTCTCATTGCTTTTAATGATCCAGGTGCATGCACCTTTAGGTTATGTTTTTTCAACGTGTGAGCTGCTTCTCACGCTGCTTTTCTTGACTTGTTTCCAGGTTACTTGTCAGTGCCTCGCAAGATGGAAAGCTAATCATCTGGGACAGCTACACGACAAATAAGGTGAGGTTAATGATAATCAGTGATAGAAAGTATAATATGTACAAGAACATTTACAGTATATGTAGTTTTCTGCCACCAGTAATTGCTTTTAGAGTACAGGCTGTAATTTATGCACTGGTTCTATTAAACACAATACTGTTGTAAATATGTCGGGAACTGTGACAAGCCACCATCCAAGTGACAACTATGTGGTTGCCTGGAGGTTCTTTAAATATTTATAATATGAATCTGGCTGTTGTTTATAAAATAAATCTGGCTGGTAAAATGGTGATCAGTGTGTTTTGAGAAAAATTAGTTTAAAGCTGGAGGGCAGAACTTTTGTCTCCCCCCTCTGGCAGTGAGTGATTAGACAAACATTGATGATGTGTGCGATGTGACGATATGGTGAGTTCACTGCATCTTCTCCAACTCCAGGAGTGCTCTTTTCAAGTCTTCCTGTGCAAATATTCTGACTCTCATCCTGCCTCTGAAGGTTGAGGTGTTTTTTTTTCCTGGAGCATCCACTCCAGAAACCTTTCTTGGCCGTAACCTCTGCCATACTCCTAGCTGCTGCTCCATCACTATGGTCTCTCCTCTCTTCCTGCCCCATTTAGAGGCCGTTTACACGTACACGGTGATTTTGATAAACAGAGACATCTTCCTTCGTTTGTGCCCTTCGTTTACACGCAAACGGAGATTTCTCCTCTGAAAACGAGTCTTTCTAAAAACTCCGGTCAGAGTGGAGATTTTGGAAAACTCCGGTTGTGCGTTTGCATGTAAACGGAGATAAACAGAGTTATAGGCAGCCGACGTCACAGTATGCGCCGGAATTTGCGCCTGTGTCAAAAGTGCGACCTATGTTGCTATGGTGACAGTGGATACATGGAAGGCTTGAGCTTGCCACCTACAGGTTTGGCATGCTCTTGTGTATATATACACAGGTAAGTGTAAACAAAGATCTTTTTGAAAACGGAGATGGTGAAATGTCCGTTTATGAAAATAGCCGGCAACGTGTAAACGGCCTCTTAGTTCTGGCTGGTTGACGTAAAATGCATCACTTTTGGTGCGCGAGCTTGGGAAAGTCGCCACAGACACCACAACTCTGGTATACTGCGAAACACAGAGAACTTCCCCTGGCCACAAAAAGCTTAATCAGCATTGTATATACTTATTTGGCAAGGGCTTGAATGTATCAGACGTTCATTTCTATGTTAAAGTCGCGCACTCCAGCTTTAATGCCAGCGGCAGGAATATCATGCTCTCACCTTATTGCAAGGCAAATTCAGATTCTTCTAATAGACAAAATACATGGCTTCTTTTGTATGAATGTAACCACATTAATTATCAGCATCTTTTGTGACAGTGCCAACCAAACAAATAAGAAAATGAATCCTTTAGTTTCTATGAAGTACAGAGGAAGTGGCAGAATTTTGTCAGCTGATGACTTAAAAGTATCACACAACATTTTGGATTTAAACAAATGACTTGACCTTAACCTTTTAATGGCTCTCCTCGCCCTCAGATGCATGCCATCCCACTGCGTTCTTCCTGGGTGATGACGTGCGCCTACGCCCCCTCTGGGAATTATGTGGCCTGCGGAGGCCTGGACAACATCTGCTCCATATACAGCCTGAAGACCCGCGAGGGCAACGTGCGCGTCACCCGAGAGCTACCCGGACACACAGGTTGGCTGGACTCAAAAGAACCACAAACACTCAGCATATTGCTTGTCATTTCCTAACTAACTAACTTTGACAGTCACATTTCTATCACATGCTGACCTGAGGGCATCATGCCTGATTTGTCCCGTACCTGACACACATATTCCCTTATTGTAGTTTTATATTTCAGATATTTTGTACATACTGGCTGGTTCAGTGAGTCAAACAGTGGAAAGCTACACAAGCTGTCGGTATTTTCCACTGGATCTCCCATGCTTTCACAGACTTATTTACAGTACGTCTCCCGGAGCAAACATCTCCTCGAACTGTTTATCTTACCAACATAGATAAGTGTGTGGCTATTGTCTCTCTTCGCAATCTATTCAGGACGATGTAAGCTTGTATATTTTGCCACAAATATAGGGTAGAACTTTGCTCACAGTACATTTAATTTATCTCACTTGTGAGCCCAGGGAGAGAGAGCGCGTACTATTTCATCATGATCACAAATTGCCTTCACATCAGTATCTGTGACATGCTAGTGCAACTTTGGAGCCTCCACATCACTGAATGTGGAGGGACATGAGTGTTTTCCACCACAGGGCTACATTGCTGGAGGTAGATGCCCATTTCTCAACTTGTTTTTATTTTAAATCAAAGGATGTGGATCGAGGGTGAGCTCCTGCCCCCCTCGAAGGGAAATATATCACTCCTGGTTAAAACTTACATCAGGCAACATTGTTGAAGAGGGATTAGCACATCAAAAATGTGTTTTTCTTCTGTTTATGTCCCCTAAAATGTCTGACCTTGACTATACTGACTTGTATCTGTGCAAAATTTGTCACTAGAGAGGTGTTTTCACATTCCTCTACTGAAGGGAGCAATGTCTGTGCACTTCCCTAAAATCTGAGATTCAAACGTATGCGGAGCAAGCAATATTAGGTACGTCATTAATACAAAAGCCAATCAGTGCCTGATAAAGGAAACACATATTGACAGGTGTATGGACCTAAAAACCTTCACTCTGCCGGGGTGTGCTTTCCACTATCTACCAAAACCCCATCGTAGCAGATAATGTTTGTTTCACAAACACCAATGCTGTGTCAGCCACTGCCAGTTAGCCATCAAGCTAACATGCTAAAAAAATTATGTATGTCTACTAGTTACTGATTTTAAAGCACAGGCTCCTCATCTGAGTCTGGGTCTGACTGAAGCTCAAACATGTATGGCTGAATCCCTCTGATGCTTCCTCTAATGCTAGCCATCATGATACTCCCTGCTCCCTCACTGGTCAACCTAATGCGAACAATGCTGGAGGAAGTGGAAAGCGAAAGAGAAAATACTGCAAGCATATTTCAAAAAAAGAGTAGATCTGCTCTAACTGTGATGTTAAACAAATGTTAGTATTAATTTAAGTGTCTTAAAACATTTCTGGAGGAGGACTTCGCTGGGGACTAGTGCCTTGCCCAGACAAGGCAGGGCAGACAATCCTTATCTGATGTTAAACCTCTGTTTATCTCCAGGTTACTTGTCCTGCTGTCGTTTCTTGGATGACAACCAGATACTGACCAGCTCCGGAGACACCACCTGGTGAGCCATGACTCAAAGAATTTAAAGCCCTTCACATGATAGAAATGTTCCTGTTTCCAAAGCACATAGTAAACTGAAGATGCCCCAAAACATATAAAAATGTCAAGAGTTTCTCTCCAGTATCCATCTCTTATTGTCACTAATTTACCCTCATGTTGCTGCTGTGGAATTACCTTTGTGTGGACAAAAAAATGAGAGTAGATACCCACAGCAGACACGTTGTCAGTCATACGGTGTCATAATTCTACAGAGGTGTATACATGTGGAAAAGGCCATCAATGACTGCACTGAAATCGTAATAATCCACATATATCTCAAAATTATATTGGTATAGGAGCTTATATGTCTTTTAAGCATCTATTAATTCAAGGGACACTCATACCTAATCACTACCTCTTCTCTTGCAGTGCATTGTGGGACATAGAGACAGGCCAGCAGGCCACCACCTTCACTGGCCACACAGGGGATGTGATGAGTTTGTCTCTGAGCCCAGACTACAAGACCTTTGTGTCAGGAGCCTGTGACGCCACCTCCAAGCTGTGGGACATCCGTGATGGCATGTGCAGGCAATCCTTCACCGGCCATGTGTCCGACATCAACGCCGTCACCGTGAGTACTGAAACTCACACACTGCATTAAGGAAGAGTGTAAAAGATTAAAGCAGAGAGGACTGATTTTGATTTACTTCCAATTTGGCAGTGCATCTGTCTCTTTTTGCATTTTACAACATGGTTTGTACTTGGTTATCATTAGCAATTTATATTTTTTCCACCTCACTGTTTTAAGCTTTTTTGAATAGCATAATTGTCTTCATCTGTTTTGTTGTAAGAGGCTAACCACCCAGAACATCTTGCACACTGCTGTTGCAGTATCAGAAATATAAAAGGCATTATTCCTGTGCAAAGCAAATAAGTAAACTATGCCAATATATTGGTCATGATTGTCCTACCTGTACTGAAAATACAGTTTTATTAATGTTAAATTGCTACTTTAAGCAGGTCACTGTCTTAGGTGTATGCTCTGATATTGGCCTTGGATGGTCTGTGAGGCTCTGGGGAAAAAAGAAGCCTCTTTAAAGAAAGCCCTCTGCGCTGTGTCTCAAATCCCTAATATGATTTAACAACACCCATCCTAACTTGTGCTTGATTTTGATTTTTATCTCCTGCAGTTTTTCCCCAACGGGAATGCCTTTGGCACAGGCTCAGATGATGCCACCTGCAGGCTGTTTGACCTGCGTGCCGACCAGGAGCTGATGATGTACAGCCACGACAACATCATCTGTGGCATCACCTCTGTGTCTTTCTCCAAGAGTGGGCGACTGCTCCTGGCTGGCTACGATGACTTCAACTGCAACGTCTGGGACACCCTGAAAGGCGAGCGTGCAGGTAAGTGACGTCTGAATTCTGGTTAATTTTAGGGGACAGATAAGCTGACCGTTGTCTTTTCTTGTTTGGTGACAGGAGCAAAAGCACATTTTAGGAACTGGAATTTTTTTGGTATTTGTGTTTGGAAAAATTTCTTAGATGATTAATTGATGATCAAAAAGTTGCCAGTAATTTTTCCCTAAATCGTCTCATTGATTAATTGACCAACGGATTCCGCTCTAATACCAAGCATAAGTTGCATCGTAGAATATTTATGAACAGACAAATGAGTGGCAAGTTAACAGAACTTAAAGGCCTGTAGTGTGTGAACATCAACTTAGTTACTGCTTATGTTACAAAGCTGAAGACTTTGCAATGATGTCTGAGTAATTAAAGTGGAAATGGAGAGTTTTTTTCCTTTTAACTTTATCATTATGAAGTAAATGTTGATTGCACAGTGTAATGGCTGTAGAATAATGACACCATCAGCGTTTAGATTGGTTCCCTATAAGCCTCACATTCACTGTGCATTTCTGTCTGCCACAGTGCACAATCTCCTGGGAAAACTGAGGCTCAATTAATGGCACACAGGAAGTGCATCAATCATTACGAACCAATGCAGGAAGAGGAAAGCACTTTTGTTTTCCCTGGTAGCTAAAAGTAGCTGTCCTCAAGTTACCAAAGAGTATTACTATAAGTTCTTTGCAGTAACTATCTCCAGTAGAGATGTTAATAATTAACTATTAACTGACAATAAGAATTTTGACTGATTTAAAATAGTCAGATAAACAGTTAAAACACAATACAGTCGTGCTACGGGGGCAGATGATGAGACAGCAAAGTTCGCCGCCCAAGCTGGAATTGTACAGTGGCACCAGGGCAATGTCATCATGTTGTTCCTGGGAAACAACTAACGTTACAGCAACCCTTAATTAGCTAATGACCCAGAGGCAGAGGTATACATCTATACAATAGAGAATTTCCCCTCATTAAATACTAACGTTAATCCTCTTTCCAGGTGGCAACATCAGCTTTGTTAGCATGGGCTAACACAGGGTTGCTGCAGGTCCTTAGGAAGTCTTAAAATGTCTTAAATACACTTTTAGTGATAAAAGGCTTTGAAAAGTATAAAACTGTCTCAAATTTTAGGTTGAATGGGTCTTAATTTTTATTTGTCACATCACCAGTATAATTTTTGGTGTTGGTGCTATAGGAAACATCATTTTGAAAGGAGGGAAATACTATTTGACGGGGTACCAGACTTTAACACAACACCTATATGTGTGCAATGCACCTATTTTTGCCCCCTCTATGCACTTAGATCCCGTAATGAGTCTGCATCGTTAGACTAGGACCTTGCAAGCTATGAAAAATGAGAAGATGCAAGTGAAATGACAAAAAGCTTAAAAGAATAACAACAATTACTTGTGGTGATTAAAGCCAGTGCCCGGAAATGTTTATGAAGCTAAACTACACTGTATGTCAAAGGTGTTTCAAACATGGTAAAATAGGGATCAGGGTGGTGGAATGGCACATGCAGAGCTGCAAGAACACAAAGTATCAGGGTCATTTTTATTGTTCATTTTGAACTGACATCAGTGTGTCTACTTAGAAAGAGTCTATTTTTGCTTTTGGTGTGTATTTCCATCAAAGGTTTATTCTTAAATTTAATTTAAAGTGGTATTAAAAAGACACCCTGTAACACAGCAGCAGTGGCTAACATCTGACACCAAGACATTAAATGGCCCCAACAGACTCACACAGAAACAATTCGACCTATTAAGTTACGTTAGCCATGTGATGGTAACAGTTAGCCTCATCACTGTGGGTACACACACACACTTGTAGGTTAATGGTTAACAGTGGTGCTTGAGGTTATTCCCATTAGCAGAAATGGTAGTTCCTAGGCTCACCACTTGGAACAGATGGGGGAGGGCGGGATTTAAAAGTTGTCAGTTCCCACTTAAACGTTGTTATGTTTGAATGGCCCTTGACTTTGGCTTTGGGTTGCAGATTTGTTGTGACGTCTAACTCTGGTTTATTTTTCTTTGACCCCCAGGTGTGCTAGCAGGCCACGACAACAGAGTGAGCTGCTTAGGGGTGACAGAAGACGGCATGGCTGTGGCCACCGGCTCCTGGGACAGTTTCCTCCGGATCTGGAACTAGACAAACCTCTTCCTCTTGTACTCAATCACTGCCCGCCAACTTCCTCCCCGCAACCCCCCACCCCAACGTATCCCAACTCATCTGCTGGGCTGGACCTGAGGGGTGCACACTGTGTCAGCCAATATCCTCTCAACTCACCCCCCAGCTCTCCTCTCTGCTGGTGACCTGCCCACCTGTGAGAAAGTACCAACTCTTTCTACCTTTCCAAGTGACGTTTTTTTTCACCCAGCTATTACACAGAAACAGATAAGAACCTTTCAGTTGAGTTATCCAATCAAAAAACAAAAAAAAAAGAGAAAGAAAGGATGAGTTATGAAAAACTGAAGGGAAAAAAATAGAAGATTTCGCCCTCATACCAATTCTCCTCTAGGGCGCGATAACGAGCATCTGTTACCGTGACTAACAACAAACAAGATGAGCGTCGATGTGTAATATGTAAATGTATATATAAAGACAGTATATATGTATAGCATTATGTGTGTATATATGCATCATATATGCATATATAATGTGTATGTATATATTTTTGTAGTTTATTTCCCACCCTTGAGGTTTTTTTTTTATGATTTTGGGGGTTTTATGTTTTATTTCAAATGTACATATTCACATAACTACACGACATAATTCCAGAAACACTTATTTTATCCTGTGTGAGTACCAGATCGAGTGTCAGACCATGTAGACACAGCAGCTTCACATCCTTTTACCTAAAAAGACTCCTTTAATCTTTCTGGTACTTGCTGATTTAATCAAGCCAACTCATCAAGCAACAAAAGAGGATCGAGCAAACAAAACAGTTTGCAAAAATTTGGCTCAGCTAAACTCACTTTCCTCATTTGTATGTGTGTGTGTGTGTATTATGGTTACAGGCAGCAGACCTGTATCTACAAATTCTTGTGAATGTTGGAATTTTATTTTTTATTTTTTTAACAACACAACCCCTGGCATTCCTCACCACTGTCTTTACGTTTGGAAGGAAACCGCCACACTGCTGTGATAATGATTAGAGAGAGCGCTTTAAAACCAACAAGCGGTGTTTTTAAGTTTTTAGTCTGGATTCAGCTTCAGCTCCAAAGTATAAACTGGTGAATTTTAGGCTAAGATAGAAAACTATATTTTACCAGAGGCCCTGCCTTTGCCTCTGCTCACACGGACTGTGGATTTTAAATCATCGTATGCTGAATATCTGAAGATGACATCCATTCCATGCAAATCAGCTGCTGTGCGATATGATTGATAACCCAACAGTAGTCCTAAACAGAGGTTTTGCATCATAATATCTCCTGTGGCCTATAGAATCTCCATCTCTCCTTTAGAGTTGAGACAAGCAGCTCAAGTTGCCCATTAAAAAAAAAGTGGCGCTGATGGAGAGAAGGGCATCGCAAAGAGAGACATGTCCTCCCCAAGCAGACGCTGTTTTCTACCTGTGAGCCTGTAATGGTGCTGAGGCCTGTATGGACAAATGGTAGAGCGGTCAGTCGTTACATGAGGATATTTAAAGGACCATAAAGGACAGCGGTGACTCTGTTGGTGGCCTCTGAGGACGAGAGAAACAGAAAGATGTCTGTCAAGAGCTCGCCATGTCATTTTTATCCTTTTTTTTATGTCTAAGTGAGTCCTTTCTGTCCTCGACACGGTGTGAACCGAGTGACTGCATGGAACTGAAATCATGTTAGCCGCTGCAAAACCACACCAGTGCCACCACAAGCCTGTAAAAAGTAAAGAAGAAAAAAAAGAAAAAGATTTTTTTTAAAGGGTTTAACACTTTCTTTTTTTTCCTCACCAAAAACATGTTATGAACTGTTAAATATTGCTTGTGAAGAAAGTACACTTGGTAGACAGAAATGTACACTTAGTAGAGAGAGCTAGACATGCACTCACAAACTGTAGTACCAATGTAAACCATCGAGCACATGTGACTTATTTACCCATAGAAGTGCTATCTCTGAGTATTTTCTCATCATACATCTTCAGTAATTTTGGTTCCTCTAAAGGCTTAATTAAAAAAAAAAAAAAGATTGAACACATAATGTATGTGAGTTGGACCTATTCATCAGCTGTCTCAGGTGCCTATCTCTGAATATAAACATTTGACCCACGTGGGCTGGGTAAAGGAGGGTTTGTGCTCCTGTGAGATGTGGCACTATTGTGTCTCCATTCTGCCTTACGATACCATTCATAATAGAAGGTAATACTAGCATCGACTACAGTAATGTTTTCCTCTGACTATTCCTTTTTACACACTGATCAATAAGAGAGGTTGCTACTTATTTTTCTTTGCCCAATAGAAGCACATTCTGATACTAGTGAACACTAAAAAGCATGCTTATGGGAAACCACCGCGACCACATGCAGCTCCATACTGCTTCTTAAAGCGAGGCATTTTACATCACTTTTTATACGATTCTGCTTTCTACTACTACCGTACAGTTTGTAGTATTTATTTAGGTTCAGTCGGCTATCAATGAAACCCCTCTTTGGCATACCGTGATTTTAGTGACCTTCTTTTGTTTCTAAATGTTTTAGCTGCTTCTACCTGGCTTTGCATTAATGAACCCATTTTGAGAGAATGTTAAAAATAACAGTTTAGTTTTTAGCCTAAGAATATCTCTGAGGTGTGTAGGATGTGATATGTATTGCATATCAGTGTTGAGGTGTGTGTGGGGGGAGGGGAAGGGATGGGACGGGACAAGGGAGGGGGGGATGATTTGGTGATGTATGTGGATAACATATAGATCTAAGTGTTACTTCCTCATTTGTGCCAATGTTATCCACAGACCCTGAGCTGTGAACTTAAAACTAGTCAATGTGACAAAAAAAAGTTTGCTCACTTTACTCAAGTGCCAGCCTTCTCCATATCCATTGATTTAAAGTCACGTCAGTATCTGATTTTTTACCCACTCTGTCCGATTGAACCGGTGGACTTCTTATATCTGAAGATGGGTTTTTGTATCCCAAAGTGTCGTTAAGTCAACAGTTATTAAGGTTTCTATCTCAGTTAGCGGTCATCAGACATGCCCATGTCAAAGATGACATGTATTTAAAGGAATAGTTTGATATTTTGGAAGATGTTTAATTTCTGGTGGTTTGAGGAGAAGCTCCACATCACTTATTTTATCTGTGTATTAAACATTAAGCTACAACCAGCTGCCTGTTAGCTTAGCTTAGCTTAGCTTAGCACGAAGACTGGAAAGGGGGAAACGACTAGCCTGGCTCTGTCTGAAGCTCACTAATTAACACCTTGTGGCTCATTTGTTACAGAAAAGACTAAAAACACCGCACTATTCATTGGCTGGTAGCAGTAACTTTGTAATCTCCTCTGGCTGCCTGGCAACTGGTCAGGCTCATACCTGCACGCCACTTAGGTTTCTGTACATATCTATGAAGCAGCAGCCTCTGCAGCTAAAAAATGAAGCCAAAACCAGTTGCAGTTCACTGATTGACCACTTAAAGGTGGCCTCAAGAGTGAGTCAATCCCCTCAGACCCTCCATGTTAAAATGCCCAACTTTACAGCAGAAATAAACATGTTAACAACCTGGTATAAACAACCGTTTTTTATGATTCACCAGTTAACATTTTTTTAAGGCTTACAGTTACTTAAAAGTAAGGGTGGGCCGCTGAGTGGCATCTTGGCCTCTCAGACAGATCCACTCATCGCTCCTCCACAGCTCCAGCCTCTCGCCCAAATATGGTCACTTCTCGTTTCAAAAAACCAAGATGGCAACGACAGTAATGCCAATCAAAACAAGAGTCCGCAAACCAGTGGGTAATGTCACAGTAGCTACGTCCAGTATTTTTACAGTGTATGATACCTATGGAGGACGAGCACAGCCATGCTTAGAATTTTTTTTTAATGTCTTTATCCGGAGATCTCAAGTTCTTTCATAATTTTCAGATGACAAAGCTTTTTTTCTCATGATAACTAGTTATTATTTCAATTCTCAAGAGAAAAAGGGCAGACTTCTCGAGATAATGAGATAATTTCTGACTATAAAACAAGTTGTTTTATCGAGATAGGCAATCAAGTGTTCTGTTGTTTGCATCTTATTTTCTTTCTTGTAACGGATTATTTTATCCTGCAAAATTAGCTTTTTGTTTTGTCAATAATAATAATAATAAACTTAATGTATATAGCTTTTCAAGACTGTTAAAAAGTGCTTTAGAAAATTGAAGTAACGATGGGCAATGATTAAAAAATGAAAATATTAAAAGCATTTTAAAATTTACACAACATAAGACACAACCCAGTATTACAAGAAAACAAGCTTCATCTGAAATAACAATTTGTGATCTTGAGGTAATGGCACTGAAGAGAATTGCTAGGACAGCCAATCTTGGACTCCGTACATATTTGATTAATTACATATTATGTGTTAATTAATTAGTGAGCTTTAGAGATGATGATAAGCAGACATTACCGTTGAACAGAGCTACGCTAGCCGTTTCCCTCTGTTTCCAGTCTTTATGCTAAGCTAACATAGCCAGCAGCTAGCGGTAGCCTTTTAAGTTACTCATTAACAGACAGACATGAAAGTGGTATTTTCTCAAACTCTCCTCCAGAATGCAAATAAGTGTATTTCCCAAAATGTTAATCTATTCCAATAAACCCACCCTGTTCTTTCATAACGTTATGATCTGTGAGAAATTAAAAAAAAAAAATACACCATAGCCCTTAACAGATGAAAAAGGGGGATTGTGTGTATTACTGACAGTGATATTCAGCAGGCAGCCATTTCCTCGCTCTGTGTGTAATTCAGCAGTATTAGCAGCTGGAACCTGGAATAGTAACACTTCTACGTGCCTGTGCCGTTCACTCATTAATCAAAAAGGTGCTTGACTTCATTTAATTTCACATCATTGTTGTATTTACGTGAAGTCTCCTCCAGTTTATCCTCTTAAATCTACAGCAGACATGGAGCTGTTGAATCAGCTTCTTCGGTGTATCGTCTGAAGTACCAAGATCTGTGACTTCCTTGAATCATTGGAGTGGTATGTTTGGCAGTAGTATTTTGGCGATCAGTGTAAATTGCCATGTGTCACCCACAGTACCAATGTCTAACTTCAAAGAGCAGATGTTACGGCTGCAGTATTACAATGACTGCCATTGCACGACCCTCCGAATTTAGTATCTGGATAAAAGAAATTGAGCATCTCTGATTCAGTGACACCGCACCACTTGAATTAATTACGTCACACGATCACCACCACAGCACCGTCACAAGTAATGCACTGCCCTTTGACTCTACAACCTACTGTTCTGACATTTTGTTTTGATTTTATTTATTGTTTTATGTTTTAAGCCAGTAAAGACCAGGGACTTGGTGCCATGATACTTCTCTTACAGTGCTATTGTGTGAAATTATAATCACTTGTTATGGAATAATTTTTATAGTCTTTTTCACACCAGACCTTTTTTTTGTATTTGTACAGTGGCTTGGTGATACTGATATGTTGCCATGAGTTATTGTAACCAATAAAAAGCTTCTAACCAAGAATACAAATCCTGGCTAATTTTCTTTTATACAAATATCTGAAGAACTATCTTTAGGTTACTTGCGTAACTCCACTTCTCAGAGTAGTATGAGTGAGATGTCTCACTATGGGATACGCCTCCCTGGGTATTCCTCAGACGCATTTATCTCATTACGCCAATCCTGATTGGCTGGTGATTGCAACGTCAGCGTGAAGTGGATTCACCTACCATTAAATAGCCTGCGCTACGACACAGCATTATTCAAACAACTCTTCTCGCTTCAGAGCATATCTCGACCTATAGTATAGGCTTGCTAGCTTAACTGTCCACTTTTGGAGCCATAAGCTAACATCTCCGTTGACGGGCGCTAGCTGCCTCCAATATGCTTCAACCCTCTGGTCTTCACCATAGACTGGTGTGTCAGCTAACCTACCTGTCACAGTAGAGTTTTTATAGGTTAGCACTTTGTATAATGTGAGGTTTCATTAAAAAACAAACAGGAACTGTTTGAGGAGAAAATGGACGTCCACTTACATTAGACTATTTCTGCCTCTATTGGCAGAAATAGTCTATATTATTCATAGCTATGTTTTCATTAGTTTATGATGTGAAAATAACAATTGTTGTGTTTTCATTAATGAGCTGTTTCTACAGTAGCCCAGAACGGACAAACTGAACACCGGCTCTAGGCTGGGCCGTTAGTTTTTGTGTCAGCCTACGTAGTTCTCCTACAGGCTTGGCACACAAGAGAAGTCTCAGTTCTGCAACCTTAATGCTAGATGCCACTAAATCCTACACACTGAACCTTGTGTTTGTTTTGAAGCCAGAAGATAAACTGTATTTGTGAACGAAACAAACAAAACATCAACGGACATGCATGAATAGGAGTAGAAAGAAGTGTACACTCATACAATCCTATCCCCTTCCCAGTATTCATGTGTCATTTAAAAAGGAAGTTATCAATAACTGTCCCAAACTTATTGCAACCATTATTACAGATTAACACCAGTCTTAGATATTAAATATACAATCCCCGTCTCAACCAATCCCAGATAAATAAATAAACCAACCCATCAGCATCACACCTCTTCGTCTGCATACCACTTTACTTTGCACACCAACTTTAGTTTGGTAAGCATTTTTAATTTCTCCTAGTCCCAATGTCTTCAAATGAGTACTTCCTAATTGTCAATGTCTTAGCTTGTTACTGTTACTAAAATTGGTCAAATTTGTTGCCGTATCAAACTACAAACATTATTAAACATAAATAAACAAGTTTCAACCATAAAATGTGATCAGGTTTTGGACCTTGTCCACTTCTGTGTAGGGATCTGCTGCAGACTGACTTGGCAGAGATGGCTGCCATCTTGTTCTTACATGGATTAGTGTATTGTGCTCTTACTACCACTAGGTGGCACAAAAAATGTCCACAAATGAGGACAACAGCTTTTCATTCATTCATTCATTCATCTTCT
Source organism: Epinephelus fuscoguttatus (assembly GCF_011397635.1). Lineage (NCBI taxonomy): Eukaryota > Metazoa > Chordata > Actinopteri > Perciformes > Serranidae > Epinephelus > Epinephelus fuscoguttatus. The sequence goes on along the minus strand of NC_064761.1, from coordinate 25,321,206 downwards.
AACCGCTTCATCTTCTTGAGGGTCGCGGGGGGGCTGGAGCCTATCTCAGCTGACATCGGGTGAGAGGCAGGGTACACCCTGGACAGGTCACCAGACTATTGCAGGGCTGACACATAGAGACAAACAACCATTCACGCTCACATTCACACCTATGGACAATTTAGAGTTACCAATTAACCTAGTCCCCAATCTGCATGTCTTTGGACTGTGGGAAAGACATGCAGGAAGCCAGAGTGCCCGGAGAGAACCTGAGAACACTGACACGGGGAGAACATGCAAACTCCACACAGAAGGGCTCCCACACCCGGGATCGAACCGGCAACCCTCTTGCTGTGAGGCGACAGTGCTAACCACCACACCACCGTGCCGCCCCAACAGCTTTTCAGTTAATCAAAATTAAGTAAAAGGTCAAATCCAAAATGTGATGTCCTCATTTTGAGTCTGAGAGTTGAGTGAGTTGCAAGCTGTTTGTTAAGCTCATGGATACAGGTTTTTTCACATGACGCACATTATAGGTTATTATCTAAGTCATGAACAGAGCCTTAAACTTAGGAAATATTCTGGACACTTAACAGTAATTATCTGATGCAGGATTGTGCACATCTTGAGGTCTAACATACATGTGGAATGCATTTCTTTCCTCAAGAAATCTGCAAAGTTGTTTCTGAAAAATAAATAAAATGAAGCTCCAGCGTGTAGAATTTAGAATCGGCCCGCCAAAGGGTCCAATCCGGCCCACTGGATGACTTTACACACCTAATATTGATGCACATGTGAAGGCTAAGAGGTGCAATGTTTCAGCAGCAATTTAAACAATGAGTAGATACTTAAGGTAAAATGCTGCCTCAGAGGCTTTTCCAAAATATTGTCAACCAGCAGCCTCAGTACAAATAGTGGCAGTAATGGTGGTTAAAAAACTCCACAGGGTAGCTTTAACACAAAAACCCGAAAGGAAAGTTTTCTTCAAATAAATGCACAGACAGTTTTCGATTGTGGCAGATTTAATACACTTGGGCAAATCTGGAGGTATTTCAACACGCATTCAAGAAAAAAGAAGACAGTTTTACAAATTGCAGTCTGGTGTAAATGTTGTTCTAGGTCTAATGGGTATAAATAAATCAGGATATTATAAAATATAAGAGGATTTCCAAAGCCTTTGACCTATACAGTATGGATAGTTAGAAAATAGAACGTGAACCAAAAGTATAATAAAGACATGCTTTCCCTTTCTACTCAAATGATTTCTCTCAGTGAATTTACTTCAACTAGGTCCTTTCAATTCAGAAAAAAACTTTTCTCATTTATATTTAAATATATTTATTTCTGTTGCTAACATACAGCAGATCATGTGCCCGAACAGATACATGTACAGTCTTACAGACACTCAAACTTCATTTGCTCCACAAAAAGTTAGTGAAAAAAGGCATATTCACAGTTAGAAGCACGTTAGTGTCAAAATGTAGCACCCGACCGGTAGCCTTCACGCCGACCGAGATTCTATACCTTTACCTTTTGGAGCGTCTTTGCGCATCGTGAGTCCACGTTTGTATGTTTTACAGGCAGTTCTGTTGTACAGTTTGTTCACTTCAGTTTCTCAAGCACCTGAAACACCTGGCTGGCTGAGGAGGAGAGGCGGAGTGGAAAATACTGTCATGTTTGGGCCCTCACTTTCCATTGTCCTCCAAGAGTGACACTACATATTTTCTTTTCATTATCAATCCTCTTTTTTTTACTTGATTAATTTATCGGTCTACAAAATGTCAAAACAAACAAAAAAAGTGACCTTTAGGTTACCAAAAACTCTTCAAATCGACTATTTGGTGTGACAAAAAAATCCCACAAAATATATAATTTTTAAAGAAATTATAAGGATCTAATCTTCACACTAGAGAAGTTGCAGAAGTTTAAATTTCTTGCCTGATAACTGACATTTGATTATCAAAATATCTACAGATTTCTTTTCAGCTGACGGACCAATCCCTGATTGATCTTTCCAGCACTACTGTCCCCCACAGAAGCTGTGGTGTAGTTTAGGTGATGAGGGCCGTGTGCGCCAAGAGGCAGCGCCTGGCTGAGGAATGATTGGCTCAACAAGAACCAAACTGTGGAGCAATGAAGAGGAGCAGCTCACTGCTGAGGCTGCAGGTACTGGTTTGTGAACGCCTCCAACTGTTTCTCCAGGTCTGTGGCTTTATGTCTGCAGAGGAAAAAACATGCATCAGATTTGAACTTCATTTCTATTCATGTCTCATTTCCTGAGCTGTTCTGTAAATAGTACAGTGGCATGTATATCATGACTGAATAGCTGACTTTTCTGCCAAACGTGCAGTGTAAAGCAAATTCCAAACCTTTTAAGAACAGGATTTATTACTGTTAAGACATTCCCGATCTGCCTAAAATCCCTGTGTTCACGTATTAATGTAATAAAACAAGGTCCCATTTGTTCACAAGCACAGAAGGAGCTTTTTAATGTGTCTTCAGTATTTGTTGTCGTTCCTGTAGTATCACTCTTATCATCTCAGATATTCATTTTCCCCACACTAGACCAAACACAAATTCCCAGACAGTAATCCACTCTCTCCTCTCCCACTTCTCCACCCCATCACGTTGCCCCCAATGAGCAAAGGAGCCGGACTGACCGCAGGCTTTTGGAGTGGCTCTGGACGGTCTCCAGCTGATCTATCTTGGCTGTCAGTCGGCGGATTTCAGCCTCCAGCTCTTTCTGCGTCTGGTCCACCTGCTGACAGAGCCGAGCAAAGGTCGCCGCCATCTCCCTGGCAACACAGAGGGCACAGCATTGCAGTACTGATTTATTTAGCCCTGCTACAGAGGGGAAGGCTGGGTGGGGCACAGAGCAGGGTGGGGCAGGGATTTGTGCGTGTGTGTGTGCGTGTGTGCGTGTGTAAAGTAGGAACATTACAGGGAGTCAGGCTTTGTCAGTAGGTTAAATACCTCTGACAGAAAACTGAGGGATGGTGCAGAGAAATAAGCACTTGATGTCAATATTTTATGTGCTGCATGTTTAAGGATTATTCCACCCTTTTATACATTAGGTGTTATCACAAATGGCTTCATGTCAAGTGTTTTAGGGTGGATTTCACCTTTATCCCATCAAAGACTGATTGGAAATGAAATTACAGAAATGTTACTGTATCCGGACTTACTGTTGGACCTGGTGGCTGCAGTTTGCACTAGTAAAGCTGACGATGAGCTGCAGCTTCTCAGATGCGTAGTCCACAAACTGCCGCTTCAGAGTGCGCTCCTTTGCCTTTGTGGTCCAGGTGAGTCTCTCGTACAGGTACAGCATGCCGTACAGTGAGGCTGACAGGGCGATCAGCCTCCAGCCGACTGTTCTCCACACCTTAGAAAGTAAATAAATAAACAATTGCTGGGTGAGCTCCCAAGTTATTGAATATGTTGCCATAAACCAAAGCACACAGTCTCCTGCAACACTAAGTTGGACAGAATTACTGAAGTCACCTCTGAGGTTAGGAGGGTAAAATCTGAATATGTTGTCAGATAATGCTGCCAAATCAATTCCTTGTAACATTTATGTTAAAAATATTTCAATGCAAATGACTGAGAAATACTAGAGAGTGATGTCTACATGAGAGAAAACTCATTACATTACACATTACACAACATACCACTCCTCCAACGATGATAACGCTCATAGAAGTGCGGGAGGTGAGGGATGCCACGTTGTTTGCCATGGTTAACATCAAGTCCTCCTGGGTCATGAGGGCCGTCTCATTGTTGGGCGGGGCTATCGTGGAGGGGGGTCCTGAGGAGGGCGTACTTGCCAGAGGCAGCGCTGGTCGAGAGGCCTGAGTAATGACAGCAACAGTTAAAAAAAAAAAGAAAGAAAGAAAAAATCAGACGTCATTTTATATACAATTTGTGTTAATGTAAAGCAGGCCACATCACACCAAAAGGAAGAATAATTACTGACATTAAATATCACTACATCAGCTCCCTCCCACAGCGGCAGCCTTTACCTGGAAGTTCTGGTCCACCAGTTTGAGTGCTCTCTGTGCGTTGACAGATCCCAGGAAGCGGTGGACCAACGCTGTCCATCCCAACGAAAACTGAAACTCAATGTCCTCCTGGAAGTCACTGCAAAGTGTGGCGCAGTTGAGGTCGTAGCTGAGGTCAAACTTCCTGCTGGGTAACAGCATATGGACTTGGCTCTGGGCCGCAGAGGGAAGCAGAGGGAGCATGCTCTCTGGAGAGTGAGGAAAAGATGGCGTATGAGAATAACAAACAGAAACAAACAGCAGTAACGAGATCATTTGTAGCTCAATTTGTATTTTAAACACCGATGGTAAAATGTGTCAAAGAGATTTTTCCCCCACAAAAGACCCTTCCAAATATGAAATTTTAATGAACAGAGCATTTTTAGGGATTTAATCAATAGAGGGGATATTTAATATTTAAAGGGACTATTCTACAGATTGAGCATGTTTTCTTTTTGTACAAAAAAATATATATCTTGGCACAAGGGGGCAGAAAATAACAGCAGAGGAAACGACATCACATTGTCACTGTGGTCTGTGCAGCAGAACAGATACCTTTGATTTGAATATTCTGCTCTCCTTTATGTCTCCTTAGGGAAAATCACACCATAATTTCATAACAGCACCTGAGTCCTTTTCATCAGAGGGCACATTAGCACCTTTTCAACACCACTGTCACTGAGCACAGCTTGCATGCGTGCCTGACACAATGACGCATTTGTGGCATAATGGGGCATGGGATGATGGCATTCAGCGAGGAGGGTAAATATAGCAGGGCCCTGGGTGTTGCAGACTGTAGTCTGAGTGCCCAAAAGGTTTTGACTAAGTTTAGCAACACTCTGTAAATGAGCGATTGAGTAAAAAAAAAAATAACAATGATGGAGTGGAAATCAGGAAATTATGATTTCTTTCTTGGCCTTTTAAGCAACAACAGGTTCTGAGGAAATTATGATTTTAGACAACAAACCATTTTAGCTTCCAATCTGGTAAATAAAATATTGTTTAAATGAAAAGAATCAAAGTGGTGTTATTCTGAAATACCCCGCTCGTCTCAGGCCAGCCATGTTGATGTTTTTGCTGTGAACTCAAAGCTTCTGGTCAGCTGTTAGCAGTTAACTCAAAGTTAAACTGTTACATCGGTGCCCTTAAACGTGAGGATTTATTCACTGTGAGCAGGAAACGAACAGTGCTAATGAGAGGGCTACAGGCTGAAGCCAAAGCACGCCCTGAACAGATTTGTTCTTGGTAAGCCTCAAGACAACTGAGACATGGACAACACAACTCAGTGCAGCACAGGAGATCTAATTATTACAAACATTTTTGTTTGAAGTTTAATTACCCATCATGTATTGCTGAGAGGACTGGACAGAGGCGTTGATGGCATCAGAGCAACGGAAGGCCAGGTTCTTGCCCATCCCCTCCTCCACATGAGCCAGCAGCGCCTGCAAACAACAACAGGAGTCAGTGGTCACACTGAATGCAGTCGCCACTGCACCTCAGATTACCGCCCAGGAATAGTGTGATTGTAAATAATTCATCTGTGCCTTTACTTACAGACTTGTAGATCTTGAGGACGTGTGGCGACGGGTGGAAATCACTGTGAAACTCGTCAACAATTACGTGGAGACGGCAGATCTCTTCTCCCATGGCGCTGGATACCTGGACGAAACACAACTACAGTTATCAGTGGGTTGCAACACATCAACACAGGAGCAGGCAAGGCCTGTATGTCTTACACAAAGAGGCCCCAGGAGCACATCTGGGATTAAGCTGCTGTATTAAATAACATTAATGCTGTAAGTCTTTTCTGTTTTAACTCCATCTGTACGACCACCTCTGTTCTTGGTTTCTGTCCAGGTATCAATGTGTTAAAGTTTTGCCACTCTCAGTGCTGAATTTGGCTTAAAACTGCATGCAGCTGTTGCATTTGTGGTATTCGTATGGTAGGCATCACGCTGAAACCTGTATTTAGAGTAGAGCTGAAACAATTTTGTCTGACCAAGTTGCAAATGTGAATTCAGGAATTACGGTTTTCTGTGATGATTCATTGACTGTCTTTAGATTTTGGGCGATTTGAAAAAAGGATTTTCACTATTTTTGATAACTAAACAGTAAATCAGGAAAATAATGAGTATTTGAAATCAATAAATGATGCAAACAATTGTTATGCAGCCCTGATTCAAGGCAGTTGGTATTAGCAGAGGTCCCATAAAATTTAACAGGACATTCAATAGTTCTTCAACCAGTTGTCGTCTGCATTACCTTACACTCAACGTCCTCACTGATGGCCTTGATCTTCTTCTTGATTTCATCAATTAGCAAGTTGAGCTGATTCTTGACAAACTCCAGCCGGTCCATCTGATACTCTCTGTCCTCCAGTGCCGCCACTCTAAAGCCCCACCCCACCAACAGGAAATAAAGTCACAAATGCAAACAAGCATCTGAACGATTTCACTGTCAAAAAGAGTCAGGTTAAGTACACAAATAGCAACAGAAAGTAGAATGTGGAGAAAGCAACTGATAGTCATAGTATTTACCACCTCATTTTTATACGTTATTATTAAACAAAATGTAATTAAAATCATGTTACACCTACATATTTATTTTCTCAGAAGCTTCACAGGTTACCTCTAAATGAGCTTCATGGTATTGTCAAAATGGGACAACATCAGACTCCCTGGAAAATTAATCTCTACTAATTAATGTCTCTAGTTCACTCCCCCTAAAAGAGTACGTATGGAGCAAGACACCCACCTCTTCTCTGCCGCCTCGATGTTGATGGCGTCCATGATGTTCTTGACTTTTTCTGTGATCTGCTTGGCCCTGATAGTGTGCTGCTCAAACTTTGTTTTCACTGCTGACTGCGAGATACACTCCTGCGAGGCCATAACACACAAGTTACTGTGACAGCTATAGGGGCTGCTTCTGGTTAGGGCGCCTGAATGCGCACGCTACCAGGGACGAACAGAGGACAAGATAGACACCTGCTACTTTAACTTAAGAGAAGAAAACGAATGAAAACACAGTGTGAAAATGACAGCAGCAGTGTGTGTATCTTGCGTCCCACAGCCCACGTGCTGTAAGGTCACAGTAATGTGTTAATGAAACCACAGCAGAAATCATAAAAACACATCAAGTGTACACAATCAAGAAGGCAAATAAAGAAAATAAAAAATACTGTAACATGTAGAAGTGGGACTATTGTGTCATTTTGGGATAAATTATCACTAATAGCGGCAGTAATTCGCTATTCCACTCTTAAAACCACTGTAGGTCACACAAAGCAGGCAGATTGTGTCTAAAGCGCCATTGTCATTTGTTATTTCACTTTTAGTTATAATCCTTGAGATGTTCATGAACTCCAAACCCAATTTTTAAAAAATATTTCTATCAGTAAGCATGTCTCTGTAAAGCAGTTTTCATTGTTAGTGGCGGAGTCCGCCATCCCTGCACTGGATTCAAACTGCCCTCACATACAAGTGGGATTCACGGGATGCATGTATGTAATCCAGGACAGTTTTATCTCACTGATAAAAGGCTCAGTGTCTACTGTTAATTCTCCTATTGGCATATCAGAGCTGTATTAAGTTACTGCTGATGCGAATTGCAAACTAAACATTTCATGCTGCTGCTGCCTCAAATTTAAAGCTTTCAACTGGCAACACCCACGGACAGGCTACACACCTCTAACTCCATGGCAAGTTTACCAGCCATTACTGTGTAGTTTACCATTACTGCTGTTGCTTTCTGTAGATTTCTGACAAAGTTGCTGCTCAACGAGTGTTTAGGATGCGTAGTATTTAGTAGGGATGCATGCGATTAGACGTCTAAATGATTAAACGTCCATCACCTCGCTAGTTGGCACCAGAAATATTAGTCGGTTAAACCAATTATTGTTTTATTCATACAAGGTCGCTTAACTGTCATGCAACCGCCCGCCAATAGTGGGTGCTACAGAGCCGTCGAGTAGACTGGAGTTTTAAAACAGCATGGTGGGAAATAGGAGAGATGTCCTCTTGCAAAACCAGCGCAGTTTGGCAGTTCTTTGATCTAGAAAATGAATTTAGCAGCAATTTATCTTTTCTGAGATGTTATATTATTTGTCAACTTTTAGTGAGTTGTTGTCAGATAATGTGCAGGTTTACATTCATACTGCATGGCGCAAAATGCCTCTAATTTCAGCTGAAATTTAATCATAAATTGGATGTTGTTTTATTAACTTTAAAGTGAATTGTTATCATTTCTGTCAGATAATCTGCAAGGTTCATTGTGCCCAACATTTCAGAGGCAATTTATTTATTTTAGATGTTATTTCAGTGGTTAACTTTTGACCGAGTTGCCGTCATGTTCACATTCATACCGCACGGTGAAAGTGTCTGCACTTGCTGTAACCACAGGTCGGGTATGCCAATCAGCCATCACTGAAATCTTAAGTATTATAACTTTTGGTCTTGTGATAATTTCCTCCCAGTATGGACACAATTACTTTCCTGCTTGTTACAATCAAATCATCAGCAAACACAGAAAACTCAACAATCAAAACAGTTACGACAGAACAAAATCAAAGTGGAACGAAAACAAACGGATGCCCTCGCTTAAGTGAATCTAGACTTCAGCAATGAAGACGCAGGTTGATGGAAAAGGCACAGTGATTGGTCTAGAAGGCCCCGGAGCTGCCAGCCTCACACTGCATAGTTGGTAGTGAAAACCTAACCACTGAGCCAGGTTTGAGTCGTTAACTGCTCAGGTTAATAGTTACTGTTAAGAGAAGGACTGCTTCTCACTTGCATGCACACACAAACACATTCACCAGGCAACTGGATCTCTAAGAGTAGCATTTCTCAAACGCCCAAAGAGTTTGTATAACTGAAAATATAAAGCGGGTTCTGGGTCAGAGCTGATAAAGCAGCCACTGTCTGTAACTCCTGCTGAATGACTCACGTCTCATAATAGCGATTTCCCTTCTCTCTCCAGTTGTAACTCATTCCCAGCAGCAGCAGCCAGACAATGAAAAAGCTCAGCTCTTCATGATACACCAACCGCAGTGTTTATCAGCTTTATCAGCATTTGTGTAACCTGCTGCTTTTGGGTTGATTTGACACTAGTTTCAACTCAGAGGTAAACCTGTTGGAGGGCTTTCTGGTAACAAATACACCGGTGTCTAATCACAAATGTGCCAAAATTATTGAAAACTGCTCCAGTTTTTTCAAAATCTGTCTGTCAGAGTCAGACAGGAAATAGAATTTGCTTTGAGAAGTGAGGAAATAATTACTGGAAGATATGGAGAGGACACAGACACACACAGACACACACCTCAAACCTCCTCTCAAAGCACTGGAACTCCTTCAGTCTCTCCTGGAAGCCCTCAGCCAGAGCTCCACCTGTTGGATGAAATGAACACACTGCATGTAACATGAAAAGTACTTGCTTTTATTCCACAATATATACAATTTGCAACAACACAGAGACCTTATTCTACATCAGGTGTGAAATACACAAGTACTTATTTACTTTTTAAATCTTTTTGAGCTTATTATTCATTTTGGATCATTTTCATCACTGTAATCACTGTTTTCATTCATGTTCTGTCAACATGAATGGAGTTTTGTGCTACATAACTACTTCCCTAATAAGTTTAAAAAAGATAACTGGGGAAAAAATACTATATGAATACCAAATCACATGTAAAAGTACAAATATTTTTGCCATTTCAACACCAGTTGTTAGGAATTTGGTTTGGAAAGCTGCATAAATCCTGGCTGTGGATCACATCAAACACAAAGATATGAACACAAATACGATGTGAACCCTCACCTGTTTCAGGCATGCCCTGTGCGCGTTGCATTCGAGAGTTGAGCACCTCTTTGGCGGAAACGAAGAAAATGCGGTTGGGTGCTTGATCGCGGTCCACGACCTTCAGCTCCTCCACCAGGAAGTTCACACACCGGTCTGTGTGCTGCTTCCTCACCTGGAGGAAGAGGTGTCACATTCTTAGAGTGAAGTATAGATAATGATATGGATATGTGGCTGGAAATAAGTTCAGAAAGACCCTGTGTTCTGATGTGAGACAGCTACAACAGACGTTTGACTCACATCCTCCATGTACTCTGGTTCGTTTGCTGAGGCGTCCCAGCGGTTGTTGAGGATGAAGATGTTGGGTTTTGATAGACGTTCATTCACTTTGTGGAAAAAGTGCTTTTCCTACATGATGGAAGGGGAAAGAGTTGCTCAAATCAGTAAAATAAAACAACATTTAATACCTTCCTTTACTCTTTTTCTCTCAAAAAGCTAGCAAAAAGCACCATGCTAGATCTTAATACGTTAGTTTCAACAAAATAAAAATAAAAGTACTCATAATATATTCAAATTCAGTAGCTACACTGGATGTATTTATTGTACACTTGGTGTCTGGCTCTATTCAGGAACACATACATTAATTTAACTGTATTCATTTTAATAAAACCACTGAGGATACTACAGAAAACCTCCACTGAAACTGGATGCAGATTCAGTAAAAAAAAATGTGGGTAAACATTTAACTACAGACTAATCAAGCTTATTTAGATTCAACTTTGGACTTTTGAACTGAAGACTAAAAGCAGATGTCTAAATTTAGACTCAAGGGTTGAATCCGTCAAAATGAATATCCTGCCATGATTTCTGTATGTTTCCCAAACACTACCCACTGAAGTGACGACCCAACAGTTCATGGGACAAACTCGTATGCAGGTATTTATGGAAAGGCAGAAAACCAAGACTTAAATACAAAACCTCACAACTTAAAAACAGAACATGCCTACTTGAGTATTAATATGCAGCCCAGTTAAGGCAGGGCACCACGACAGCAAAGTTGGTCGGCAATATGGATAAAACTGTTCATTATTTACATAACGCCTGGGATTTATTTCCACTGAATAGCCAAGAGGGAAATATGTGTTTGCTTTCCCTTTCAGAGCTGCAGCCGGGTTAAGGAGCTCTGTGAACGACTGTGTGTCCAGACTCACATTGCATGAATGCCTGAACAGACAGAAACAAGAGTGGGGCCTGTGTGGCTGGAAATAAGCACAGGCAGCCAGATTCTTCACTCTGTAATCAGCTCAGCATAGAAAACATCCACACTGGCCCTTTGAGTACACATACACATTTTAATGACATAACTGAAGACATCAGCTTGCTACTGTGGTGCGCTATTATTAGTTATGACAGTTGGACTGTTCTATAATCCCCTTGAGTGGACACTAAAAGACCTTTAAAGCAACCTTTAGTGATAATGAGCTCTGGAAACAGAACTTTTAATATCTACCGATACATTTAACTTTGTTGAAACTGTCCATACACTTATGTTTTTGTAGACATCAAACATAAAATTGATGATTGAATGAGAGCTGTGTGTGAATATTCAGGTGTATTCTCAAAATGAATAGCTTGACCCTGTTGCAGAATGACGCCAATGACCTTGGGTATATTTCACAGGATACTGGCCATTCACTAGCATCATGAGGCTGAGAGGCCTTACCGTGTTCATAAGCGTGGATTCCGAGTTGGCCACCAGCACAAACACATCAGCATCCAGGCAGAATTTGTCAATCCAGCTGTCCAGTTGTGTTGTGACATCTGTCCCTGGGCTGAGGAAATGGAGGACAGGTCAAGAGGTCAAATGCATGACATCTACAAAATATGTGAAGTAATAAGCTTGGTTATTTTTCCTGCACATTACAGACTTCACCTGTGTATATCTAATTAACCGTTACCTGTCTACAAGCACCAGGTCATCTCGAAGAAGAGCACACTTGGTCTTCGGCCAAAACACACGGACGAGACAGCCGGCGTCCAGACTCTCGTCCATGTGGAGCGCGTGAGCCAGCTGGTTTACAGTCTGCACGGGAGATGTAAACAGACTAAAGTCATGGTTGTTGATGGAGTGACTTCTCGTTTGCAGCTATCAGTGTTATCGTTCTGTTTATGTTATGAAATGAGGAAAACATTGCCTACAAATATTACGATGACATGTTTCCTATAACTGTAATAACCATGACATTTTAACTCGGGTTATGTGTAGCTGAGTCCTGGAAATTTAAGTACGAGGCTGTTTCTTCACTCACTTTTAATAAGATAACACAGTTTTTAGTTTTAGCTGTTGAAAGGAAGACCCAGTTAATAATTTACCTTTTAAAACAGGTAAACAACAGGTGATTTACACTATCAGCCAGTCAGGTAATAATTTATCAGTGAAATCTTATTAGTATAGGCTTTTTCAGATTTTCTTTTTGGCCTTTGCCTTTTTTGACACAACATTTAAAGTGTGAAAGGGGGAGAGGGGAACACATGCAGCAAAGGGCCATGGGCTGCAACTGAGTCACAGCCGCTGCAGCAAGGACATACCCATTGTACATGGGACACCTGCTCTACCCGCAAGTCTACACGGCGCCCCATTAGGTAGCTTTTATCAGACATGTATTAGACCACCAGGATTCCTTTACTATCAACTAACATCGAGCTTGTCTTAACATTAGCAGCTGTTAGGTTCATTTTCACCAGAAAACCCCCATTACTGTCTGACACTGCAGAGAGGAACAGGCAAAAGCAAGAGACAGATTAATGGGGAAATATAAGAGGACATATTGACAGCCACAGACTGAGACTGATGAAGCTGCTTAATATATTGAACCCATGTCAACTTCACTCAGTTCAGTGTGTTAAATTTAAGAGAGAGTGAAGTCTACCACTTCATTTCGCACACCTGACACCGCCGTTAACATCCTGCATGCCTGTGTCTGTAAACATAGCTGTAGGTTCAGGTAGCACGTGCTCAGTTCACATATGTTGTGTTAATGACATTAACACAAGCCAACAGCCAAATGGAAACATCAGTCCATGTTATTTTTTGGTAAAAAAAAGACACATTAACATGCAAAATTTAAAGATTTATGTGTTATCTGCTTTTTGTTTTTTAATGACTGATTGGAACTGAAATTGGCTTTTTATGAATACATTCACTTTGGAAAAATAAACTACGGCTTATAAAACCATTTTATGCTACCTGTAAAAGAAGCGGTACAAAGACATGAGCTTCGCTCTTTTATCAGGGGGGGATAATAAACCTTATCAGCTTGTATCCTCAACCCATGACCCATTCAAGAACAACTCCTCCATAACAACAGTAAAAATCTCATCAGTCTTATTCCTGCCATGCTGACTGCACATGGGCAAACAACATTTAATCATCAGAGCAAACACGAGGAAGTGTAACATCTCTTCTTAGATTTCCAAACATGTATTATCAAAATCACTGGATGACAACTGATTAAAAGTAACAGGTTGTCTGATTAGTGAACATGGCCAGATTATATTGTGTGTGTGTGTGTGTTCTTCTTTTTGCTACATATTTAGGACTGCAGCACGTTTTGTAACCAACAGCAGAGTGAGGGCATTTTAAGGAAGTGAGGACATTTTAGCTAGTCCTCACTTCTTCAGATGGTTAAGGTTGGTTTTAAGGTTCAGGTTTGAATTAGGGTTAGGTTAGGTTTGAGGTAAGGGGAGGAGTTAGGTATTGAGTTGTGATAGTCAAGGTTAAGGAAAGGGGGCTAGGGAATGCATTATGTTAATGTGGGTCCTCACAAAGGTAGAAGTACAGGGAGACTGTATGGGACACAGATCAGTGGTCATTAAAGACTAATTAAAAACCTCACCTTGCAAAATAGTTATTAACGTAACACGTACCTTGATGCTCTTCTCCTCATCAGAGCCCTCTGTCTTGAGATACGCCTTGTCCTCATCAGTGCCCTCCACACTCAGGAAGCAGTTAGTGGTGTGACCAATCCCGCTCGGCAGCACGCGGTCCCTCAGCATGGCGTTGACCACTGTGCTTTTACCATTACTGGTCCTAGAGACAAACAAAACTGTCACTGACTGTACTTCAAATTACTCTAAAATGAACAGGGTGTAAAAACTTAAGTTTGTTGTTACTGCAACACAAATATGCAGCTACTTATAAGGCAGACTGATATAATCTTGCAAGAGGAAATGCTTTAGTGTAAGAGACGGCAACTCTGTCTGCACTGCAATTGTCTCTCTGACATACCCGCCCTATTGTGTTTTGGAATTAAAGGTGTGCCTTTGCATCTGAGCAGAACACAGCATGATTCAATCAGCTCACTTATGCAGAATGGGTTTTAATAATAGAAAATGAATGAGGTAACTGCACAACGTCACTTCAAGGACACTATTCAAATTAAAAGTGAAAGCAAAACTGACACCTGAGCAATTTGGGTAATTCCCCTTAACCTAGTCTTGTACATCACACTTTATGACTTTGCTTTAATGGACCTCTTGATAATCACCTCAGAAGTGTTTGGGACAAAAATCTTGAATTCCAGGTGTGGTGTGTAGAGATGTTTTACCTGCCAAAAAAGGCCACTTTCATGTGTCTGCGTGCCAGCACCTCCTTGATGACAGCAAGTTTTCCAGCATACGCCTGAATCTCCAACTTTTGATCCTGACTTGCAATGTTCTCCAAGGCTTTGTTCCCACAGGTTTCTGTCCAGCACACAGACACACACCTACTCCATGAGCCATTCATACAGGGAGAGCTGACTAATGATAAGCATGATGTGGATGTCATAGCTTCTCATTGAAAATAATTTTGCTACCATGAGTACCCATTGAAGCTGACTGACAAATGGTGAACACTACAGACAAGCAAACCTTCTCACCTTCTACAAACTCTGAAGTCTCATTCACATAGTTCAGTAGCTGTTCAAACACATCACTGATCTTCTTCTTGGCCACAACAAAGTGTTTGAGAGGGGAGAGCTCCCCCCGAGCTGAGTCTGTCCGTTTGAGTGTTGGAGCTGCTGCCATGCTGTTTAATCTGAACACAGAGGGGTCAAACAGGGCAAACACAGTTATATTAGCTCACATGAACAATGTCAGAAACCATAACATCACTCTGGTTTGATAAAGCTGGACGGTTTTGTGTTTGAGATGAGACAACTTATGTTACTGTTGATGTATACAGCAGGAAAGCTGACTGACCGGTTAAATAACGTTACGTTAGCTAACATTAACTTATCAAACAGTTAGTGGAGGCATGATATAAATTCGTGATAAACTTCCATACACATGACACATGTGAATAACCAACAATGACTACATATGTTTGACTTTTCTCAACTACTTGTGACAAATATTTGATAACGTTAGATGAGCGGTCGCGTGTTGAACCAAACAAGCTAACAGATTAAGCTAGCTAATGCTACTAGCGGCAACGAGGTAAGAAACTAGCATTAGCACAGCTAGAAGCTAGCGGTATTAATACCTTACCACAGTCCTAACACAGCCAGTGTCCTCTTCTCATTACACAAACAATATTGATCCGCGGCGACAACACAGACAATCGCTTTCCCAGTTGAAAGATCACTTGCTGTCAGTCTGGCTAACCTTCTGTTTGTATCCTGTAATGACACCAATGTGAAGGTAGCCGCAGAAGAAGAAAGACTTCCGGAACCATTTTCAAAATAAAAGCACGATTGAACTTGAGTAGCTGCATCTGATACTGTGCCACAGTATTTGTAGAAGTATTTGAATGAGGTGTGAATGTAAATAGCTGTGGTTGTTAAAGTTAACTGATTTATCATTGCTCATGGTTTTGATTTTTTTAGTGGTGGCATGTAACTGAGTAGAATACATTTGCTCAAGTAGTACTTAAGTACAAATTTGAGGCACTTAAATTCAATTAAAATCTTTATTTAACTTCTGGTTTAGCTACTTCATGTACAATGTAGCCAAGTAAAACAATACAAAATAAAAGCACTTACATAAAAGGAAAATGTCAAAATGTAAAATGTATAAATGAATAAAAGCATCAATGATTAACAAAAGTTGTAAAATATAGAACACATTAATCAGGCAAAGCTTTAAGCTTTACATTGTTTTGCATGTTGTTCCACATTGCAGGTGCACAATTTGAAAAAGTAGATTTTCCAAGTTCAGTAAAAACAAGAGCCCACATCAAAATCGCATGCACAAAATGTCACCATAATCTAAGACTGATTAAAAATAAAGGAAATGAGGAAATGTGAATCTCCTGCTTGATGGCAGGAGCCAAACTCTCTATGAAGAGGGTGATGAAGGTCTGCCAGGATGGCCTTTGCCCTCTGGTTAGTTCTAACCTGGTAAACATGATGAAGACCTCTCAAGTCAGTGCCAACTTTGTACTACTACTACTTGTACTTAACTTGAGTTACTTGAGTATTTCCCTTTATATTGCTTTATAGCCTATTTCCATTTCACTTCATTCAATAGGAAAATGTTGCACTGTTACCATTTATTACTACACTACATTTATCTGAATGCTTTTGTTACTTCTTGTCCAGTGTATGTAAGCCTATTTCCAAATGAGGATGGAGACAGAAATTCTGGGCACTATGCATAAGCAGTCTCTGTGCCTACCCTCACACACCTTTTGATTTTTTTCCACAAATAATTGAGCCAAAAAATGCACCCAAGCATGAAGAATGCAGAATTAACTTCTTTATTATTATTTTCATGACTTTTATTAGATAGGACAGGTGGAATGTGAGGGGGTAGAGAGAGATGGCCGCTGTGTCAAGGGCATAACCTTTGTGCATGGGGTGCCTGCACTACCAGGTTGAGCTCAGAGAGTCCCCATTATTTTGTTAAAACAAAGTTCAGTCTCTCAACCAATTTATTCAGCCGATTTAAATTTAGTAATGGCATTAAAATGTTTTCATTCCAGGTTCTTTGAGGGCCCCTCTACAGTCGGGGCCCTGGGTAATCAGCCCAACTCTTCCCCATGCTATGACACTCCTGGATGGATAAGGATAAAGTGTTCCTTTATGCAGAGCAGACTGTTCAATGAACCAAGCCTCCAGGGGACAACTGTTCTTCCAAATACAAAAATATACATTTCATCAAATAAGCACATAAAGCATTTCACAATTATTACACAGCTGTTTTAGAAGACACATAAATTCTGTGCATATGTATGCACATTTTGTAGTGGATAATTATGTCTATGGGCTACAAGCTGTAATATAAATATGTTTCTGTTTTAAAATGAATTGATAAAGTTGTTGCATTCAGTTTATTGCATCTGGTTACGTGTACATGCTGTGCTCAACTCTACTGTAAATACTATGTGTAGCCTGGCTGTTTACAGGCTGCTTAAAGTGAGACCTGCTCCTGATAATCCTCTTGACACCACAGAATTGATTTGGATTATCCAGTGAAAGGATGAGCTTTGAAGATTTGCTTCTTAAGTCTTGAGATGTTTGATAGAGATCAGGAAACATCTTTAGGATGACTGTGTCAGTTAGGAATGTGGAACAACCCACGGTGTGTAGAAAGTGCAAAGAAGGTCAAGTTAAAGGGACAGTTCACTCCTAAAGAAAAAAAACATATTCTCCTTCCCACCTGGAGTGCTATTTATAGCAGCTGTTTGGAAGTTTCATCATTACAATCAAGTGTTGTGAGATTGTACTGGTTTAGTCGCCATTAGTCCTCAAATTATTGAAGAAAAGAAAAGGAAAATGCAGCACAATTTGACCTGGGATACAAGGAATCTCGAAGGGATACCGAATATGTTTTACAGTTTATCGCTTTACTAAGTTTCCTGTAAGACCTTTATATTTGGTATTTATTTTTTTCATGAATGATTCCTAAAACAGGTTGGGATGAAACAGAAAAAAAACAAACAAAAAACACACAAATATCAAAATAAAAATAGTGCATAGCATTAATATTTTCTAACTATTTCTAACTGTTAGACAGTTTCTGTCCCACACTAATGCCGCGTGCACTTTTAAACTACATTTTTGTAGTTCAATCAATTATTTAAATAAAAAATGTTTTTATTAAAGCTACAGAAGTTCAATTCCCATCAATTTCTTTTCTATTTTATGTTGAAAGTAAAACTAACACACTTCCTGCTCTGCTCAGATGTACTGTCGTGAGCTTGACCGACTTGACACGACTTAACTGCTCTGACTGCACCGTACGACCGGAGGGGGGCGGTGACAAGTGACGAACAGCCTGTCGGTCAGCAGCCAATCCATGCGCAAAGAATCCATCCAACCCCTGAGATCTCCTTAATGAAGCTGAGGCTAAAGTACAGCACGGTAGAGCCGCTGCCAGATGTGGTTAGAGGGGTGACGAGACAGATCCACTGTAAATCTTGAGGTGTCACATGAAAACCAAAGGTTGAGACTGAATTTCAGAAATTCTAAGAAGAAGAGGAAGATGATATACTTTATTAATCCCAGAGGGATTTGTTGTCATATACACACAGGCCCAAAATACACAGGCGCAAACAGGACCCAGGGTGAGGAGCCTGCCCATGGACAGGCACCCCGAGCAGTTGGGGATTCGGTGCCTTGCTCAGGAGGCAGACTGGCTGCAGCTGTCGGTCCACACTCCATATTTGGTCCAGACGGGGTTCTGTTCCCTACCCAAATCCTTATGGACTGAACTACTGCTGCCCCCCTCTATTGAGCACTCGTACCATATGAACTAGTTTAAAACTCTGTATGATAGTTAAAGGTATACTATCCTTACAACCCCAGATTCACTCTGGTTTGGCTTTTTGCCTCACTATATTTGTCTTTTTTACAGCAAGTGTCACTTGGATGTCTGCTTCTTACGGTCCGGCACCTGGTGGATACCTTCTTACAAAGCCCTGACCTCACCTGAGTGCTGTGGGGAGACACGCCCACAAATATCCCGACCACAGAAAATAAGGAAGTACAGGCAGAGGGTAGAGTCTCTGCAGAAAAACACACCGCCACACACTTCTAGTGGGGCATAAGTGATGATTGAGAGAGCTTGCCTCTGTTTGAGTCTATGCATTATATTTAGAAAACTCTTAGACAGTGTATCTTCAAAACAAACTCACGCAGAAGAAGACGAAGAGGACATTATTTTTCTTATTTTGCGAGGAATTATGGTCTTTGTGAGTCTATACATTGTTTTTAAGGAAAATCCTGCACAATATATCTTGTCTATATTATCCTGTCTGCTGTGGTAGACCTCTGCTTCTATTGATCCTGTACTGAGTGCCTGTTCTTGTGCTGCCATGATTAGTGCGTCTGTGTTGTCTTTCAGTCCAACCCTCTCCAGCCAATAGTAGGAATTCTTGATGTCGGCCCCTTCTTCAATCTGTTCGAGGTACATGCCGTGCAGGGGCTTGTCCTTCTATGATGGTTCATCCTCCTCTTCTGCATTATCAGGTTTCTGCTGCCTGACGTATTCACTTAGCAGCTCATCTTTGGGGGCCATTTTCCTGGTGTATTCCTGGATTTTGTTTGTTTCATCCTGGACAGTGGCTCTGACGCTCACCAGTCCTTGATCCCCCTCACAATGCTTAGTGTACAGTCTCAGGGTGCTGGGCTTGGGATGAAACCCTCCATGCATTGTGAGCAGAGTATTTGATGACTGGCAGGGCGTACGTGTTGATGGCTCGGACCTTGTTCTTTCCATTCAGCTGACTTTCCAGTACCTGCTTTACTCTATCCGACCACACTGATCCAGTCCAACTTGCATGCTGATGTCATGTATTTTGGGAAAAAATAGAAGAAATGAAAGGAAAGAAGTGTTTCCTACAGTATTTGAAAAACTTTAAAAACTCTCCATTAAAATCCTCTGCAGGGTTAAGAGTTCCTCAAGTTTGATATCTGATTTTTTAGGCCAGTTGTCAAAAGCATATCACCAAACGAGTAATCTACACTTGTCCACCCATTTAGTCCATCTACCCAGCCAGTATCTCTCCTGTTTCCTCTCTGCTGGGTTGCAGGGAATTGGACACTATCACTGGGTGAGACGTGGAGTACACTTAGTTATTGTGCAAAACTTCTTTTACCAAGCTCTCTGTGCAAATTACATGTGTTCAAATGTGAAGAACCCGTAGACACACAGTAATATGGACACAGGCTGCTGCACTAATGTCACCTCTCCTAGCACAGAGATCAGACAGCATTTCAATGAAATCCGTCATACATGTGTTGCCTCTGCGAGCCCACAATGACTCTTATTCAGGGGAGTAATGCGGCTGCTTGTGAATGGGACAATGGCAGAGAGGAAACGCCTCTCTCTGTGTATGTGTGTGTCTGTGTGACCTTAGCCTCTGTGGCAAACTGTCATCAGTCAGAGCACTGAAATACCTCCACCAGGACCTCCAGCGTCTGGTTTGGCTTTTGGGATATTTGGCAACCTTTCATCATCTCAGAAACTCGGGATCGATCTCTTTCTGTTTTTCTTTTCTGGCTGCATTTTTTATGGTTATGTGCGGATTTATGATGGAGAATTAAAATGGTGAGGAAGAAAAAGCTGCTGGTGTTTGAGTAAGTATTACGCCTGTGTGCATGTGTCGACTGTTTGAGCCTCTGACATGAATCCAAAAAACCCTATAATTATGCTTTAACATTACAACAAGGGACTTAACAGGTATTGATGGCACTTTATTTTTACAGTATATATTTCTACAAAATGTCATGTATATATAGTAAATGTAGATGTTTTTAGAGCATTAGTACATAATGTATGATAAAACTAATCATATACAGAGTTAAGTGTGTTTTCATACATCTCTCCTCTTATCTCTCTCTTCTTCGGCTTATCTTACCTTCATGTTAGAGTTTTGGTTTGGTGAAATAATATGAGGCTGTCTTTTTTCAGTGTGGCTCCAGTGCCATACATTAATAATGAGATGGATGTACTAATTGCCCTCCTGGACAGATATAGATTTCATTCCATCCACATGTAATTCTGATCCAAACTAAACTATAGTGTCAGAGGGAATTCATTTAAAAACAATCTATCAGACACTGTGACAGTGACAATCATTCACATTTTTATGGGTGATTATTTCTACGTGAAATAACCCGGGCTCAAACTATTTTTCTGTCAGCTTCCCTATTGTGTCGACGCTATTGTGGCAGCACAGGTGACACAAGAGCTCATGTGTGTATTGTCTGTGTGTGTATGTATGGGTGCCCTTTACATTGTACCATCCTATCTAGCACTCTCTGTCTCCGGGAATTTAGTTATTTTGTCTTCTGACTCTTGTCAGTATTATTTCTCAGTTCTAAGATTCAGTGATCCATCAGTGGGTTAAATATAGCTTTGTTGTTTGTATTTCCTGTCTGTGTTTTCTTCTCTTTTTAGAATTTGTGGAAGCATGATGTGGGATGGATAAACAACAACAAAACTCTACTGTAAGTCGACTGAAAGGCTGTTAGTACGACCCTGAAATTTAACAGTGTGTGTTTTTGTGATGGCTGAATGTTGGAGTGTAAAGATGGAGTGTGAGTGACCCTGCTGACCTGCGAAAAGGGAAACGGGTGAGAGTAATTACGTGTGTATTTACAGCTATAGTTTCCTAAATTGTAACACTGATATAATTTGACAAGCATGCAGCAACTGTTTACAAAAGCCGACAGAAAAGTAAGATTTAAATTTTGTGTTTAGTTTTCAAGGCCTGCCAACCTGCATCAGATGTCTCTTGATTATGATATAAAATCATTATATTTGTGTAGATTTTTATGTTTCCAAAATGCCAGTCCTCTAAACATCCTTATTTTACCACCAAATGTCTTTTTGTACAACAGACACATTTCAGACACACTTGGAGCTGAGCGTAACTTTAAAGGAAGCAGATAATGTGTAAAATAATTATTTGCTGCTTTATATACACTGTCTCTCTCTCGCTCTGTGTGCAGATGGCCTCTAATGACCCTGACCTTCCTGAACCCACTGGTGACCCCCAGCCTGGTGACCTCATTGAGATCTTCAGACCAGCCTATCAGCACTGGGCGCTCTATCTGGGAGATGGTTACATCATCAACTTAACTCCTGTCGGTCAGTAGGAAACCTCCAAGAGACGAGTATAACTGGATATTTAAAAAAAAATAAAATGAAATAAAATAAAATAATTTTTTTGGATTTTGATTCTGATAATGGGGACTAAATAGTGCTTTACATTTAGGCAAAATCTTGGTGAGGGAAAAACTGGCATGGCCATTTTCAAAGGGGTCCCTTGAACTGTCGCCGCAAGATATCTGAATGAAAAGGGGTTTTATGGCTACCCATGAATCTCCTCTAAACTTGTGAAGGCTTGTTTGCAGTAAATGTTCTGTTCCTTACAATCAATGTTCTCCTTCCAACTAAAGCTATGTCTTTGTCTGCTTGAGGAAAGGAATAGCCAGCCTATTTGAAGAACAATGACTCCGTTAACATGTAAAGATACATAACACATTAAGACGGGGATGCTTTGGAACTCAAAATGTTAATTGTGCTGGTCTAGGCACATCAGATAATTAGTAATATGAACTGAAGTTTGAATTTGAAGCACTTTGATACTGTGGGTTTAAGTAGCCCATCGGGTCCTCCTGCGGCCTGATTCAGGACATGTAAAGCCACAGAACCATCTCATAAAAACAACTATTTAAACACAGTCATTGTTTGGCAGTGGTGAAAAACTCCAGCCTGTGTTTCCTATCAGATAAACAAAGCATGCTAAAGATATTCTTCAGGAAAAAGGGTCAGTGTTTGAACGTAGGATTTTGACTTGTAAGGGATTTTTACACTGTCATACTTCTAGTTTAGTTTAGCTTCAGTTAATTTTGCCATTTTCCAACTTATACCAGTCAGACACACACAAGAAGAAAATATATAAATAGCAATAATTAGTCATTAGTTTTAAAGCTGTGACAAATGAAAGCAGATTTTGCTGATTGAAAAGGTTTAGGCTAAAGCCATAATTATTACCCCTACCCATCCATCCATCCATCCATCCATCCATTTCTAACCGCTTAGGGTCGCAGGGGGCTGGAGCCTATCCCAGCTGACATTTGGCAAGAGGCGGGGTACACCCTGGACAGGTCACCAGACTATCACAGGGCTGACACATAGAGACAGACAACCATTCACACTCATATTCACACCTACGGACAATTTAGAGTCACCAATTAACCTGCATGTCTTTGGACTGTGGGAGGAAGCCGGAGCACCCGGAGAAAACCCACGCTGACACAGTGAGAACATGCAAACTCCACATAGAGGGGCTCCCCCACCCGGAATCGAACCAGGAACCCTCTTGCTGTGTGGCGACAGTGCTAACCACCACACCACTTTTTTTTTATACCTCATTGCTTAATTCACACCCTAAGACCTTCTGCCAAATGATCCTCAGATTTGCACAAATATCTTTTGATGTTTTGTAGAGCATATTCAGTTTTGGTAAATACTTGTACAGTCCATAGAATAAACTCTTGTTGCCACACTGAGGCTCTCCTCTTCCTCTCCAGATGAGAACCAGGCGGCCGCCATGTCCAGTGTGAAGTCCGTCTTCAGCCGGAAGGCAGTGGTGCGCATGCAGCTGCTGAAGGAGGTGGTGGGAAGCGACTCGTACCGAATCAACAACAAGTACGACCACAACCACACACCCCTGCCCACCTGTGAAATCATTCAGCGAGCGCAAGTCCTCATTGGCCAGGAGGTGTCTTACGACCTGCTGGGGAGCAACTGCGAGCACTTTGTTACCCTTCTGCGCTACGGGGAGGGGGTGTCCGAGCAGGTCTCTCACTTTTTATTTTGTTTCTGTCTCATGTGTCATCAGGGCAAAACACTAACTTTTCACTCCTCATACCACACTGAATGATGAAACATCACCACTGCCATAGCTTTACTTGTTGAGTATATATTTTTGGAGCAGAACAGCACATTTAAAAGTGACTTCTTTCAAGTAAACCGTACCATAAAATAAATCTAACATTTGCTTTATAGTGGCCTATGTTACTTTCTGCACTTCAGACTGTTTTTATGTGTATATTTTAGCTCTGTCATTGTGTGGTAGCCAGTTTGTGTAAAGGAACACTAATTTACCTTTCTTTTACCTGGTAAACTCACCTAAATACAATCACTGGGCCTGCATTGACTGGTTAAACATAAGCACAGGTTTGGAGTTCTCAAAGTTATGGCTGAAGTCTAGAGCAGTGGTTCCCAACTGGTCCAGCCACAGGGTAATTTGCTATAATTCAAAATAAAGTGTTCTTGATTACAAACTTGAAACATTTGAAACATTCCTGTGTCTCTTGTGGTCCACTTAAAATGGACCCATGACCCACTTTTAGACAGCAACCTACCAGTTGGGAACCACTGGTAGATGTTAGAAGGTTACTCCAGTCCCAAATCTGTGTTTGAATGTCACTCATCTCTATAGCCTTTTTATTATCTTAAAGATCATGGTAATCCTCAGTCCACCTCGTCTTGTCCTCCTTGTCTCCTCAGGCTACACGGGCCATTGGGGCCATCAGTTTGGTGACGGCAGCAGCCAGTGCCTTCTCTGTCCTGGGACTGATCAACACACGATCCAGAAACAGGCCTTTCTGACAGCTGTGTTCTTCACTGAAGGGTGTTCTCTCCCAACATTCATGCGGCTGTGATTAAAAAGAATAATACTGAAAATAAAGAATTAATAAAACTACAAACTACTGTGTTGTGTGTTGGAGAGTAATATGGCCTCATATAGTTCACACTGTATGGTTCCTACTGTGTTTGTTGGTCAAATATTAATAACTCAGAAGCACTACTTAAATGGTCGACCCAAATTATTATTATTATCATTATTATTATTATTATTATTTTATATGGTCGACCCAAATTACAAAGAACATGTCATTACATTTAACCCTCAGTCTGGTCATGCAGAGGCAGGGTACACCCTGGACAGGTCACCAGAATATCGCAGGGCTAACATATAAAGACAGACAACCATTCACGCTCACAGTCACACCTACGGGCAATTTAGAGTCACCAATTAACCTGCACGTCTTTGGACTGTGGGAGGAAGGCAGAGTGGAGCACCTGGAGAAAACTCATGCTGACATGGGGAGAACATGCAAACTCTGCACAGGGCTCCCCCACCCTGGATTCGAACCAGGACCCTTATATAATTTAACTTTAAACACAGGTATATTTCCAAGGTGACAATTTGAATCACTTGCAAGGGTCTGCTCTCTCTCAAGGGGACCAATATTTACGCCCCTGGATGGATGTTCTGTTACAGCTGGGCCACAGTTAAAGATGTTTTGTGCATTCTGCGGCACAGACAGCAGATGGCGCCAATGCCCCCAAAACAACAGTAAAAAATCAGTAGAAGAAGAAGAAGAAGTAGGCTCCGTGCAGTGTGACGTTGAACATTTGCGCCGGCACAGCCACACGTGTGTTTCTATGGACCACGGAGTGCTTTAAGTTTGATATTTCTTTATTAAAGTGTAAAAACCACAGCGACAAATATGGGGAAGAAACTGAAAGTCGGAAAAACCAGAAAGGATAAGTTCTATCACCTGGCTAAAGAAACAGGTAAAGTACCGCTGCTGTAAAAGATAACAAGCTTCTGACTGTTAGCACTGAGATGTACGTTAGCATTAGCATGACTGCTAGCTAACTCCCTCAGCCTTAAGACGGTGTCAGCTGTCTGATAACATCTTGTTTTGATCTGTTTCAGGTTATCGCTCTCGTTCTTCCTTCAAACTCATCCAGCTGAACCGTAAATTTCAGTTTCTACAGAAAGCCAGAGCTCTGATCGACCTGTGTGCTGCTCCTGGTGGATGGTGAGCTGCCTGTCAACACATGATCATTTGATAACTGTCTGCTGAGGGTTTTAAACAGGAGAGCCCAAACTGTAGAGACACAGAGGAACCAAAACTAAATCTAATTCAGGGACACTGTTAAACCTCAACAAGAGCCCTCCAGTAATGATGCAGGGCAACATCATAGAAGCAGGGCTGGTATTCCCAAACAGACTGTGTGTGATACTGTTATACAGCTAAAATAGCACTTGACATGTCTTTTATGCATGAGTACCATTTTAAATGCTGTAAGAAAACTACCACAAACAATAAACAGGGAGAAGATAACACTGAAACAGCTAATAAGTTAAGTCTATAAAGCATGTTAAAATACACACAATACTGGAAATAATCTGCTTAAAACTCATCCGAATAACTAATTTTACACATTTTCCTTAAGTTATTGCATTCATTATTTGGGGTAATTGTGCAGTTTATCTGTTGTTCTGTACTGTTATTGTTATGCATTAAATTAAATACAGAATATCTGTAAAATATGTCACTTAGTCAGGGGCTTTCCAAGGCACACCAAAGGGCAAGCCAGAATCTTAAGGCACACCTGTATTTATATCTGTGCACAGTAGCCTCTATACCATGTGTTATCACTTGTCACAACATAAATGTCTGTTTTTATCTACTAATATCAAATAACAATGACAACTAACCCTTACTCATGAAATATTTATGAACAAAGTGATTCAAGAATTCATTTTGAACTTTAAAGCAGCAGAACACATCCATTTAAATGGGAAATAATGTAAGACATAGTTATGTGTCACGCACTTCTAATGCTCACCTGTGAATGGCGACAAATAACTTCCCTGTGAAGTTTTTTTTTTTTTTTTAAAAAAATTAAATACATTTTTTAAGGTAGACTTTGCCTCTTTTGGCGCACATGTACAAAGGCTGTGTCCTTGTCTTGCTCATTTCATTCTGGCCTATGGCCCTTTGCTGCGTGTCATCCCCTCTCTCTATATATATACCGTCCTATCCTCTTTTACAGCAATACCCTGAGGTCACATTCAATGGACTAGAAGGACACAAATATTCCATAGTAACCACAATAAATGATAAAAAAAAGTCCATAAAACAAATAGCTAGCAGCAGCAGTGTACCTCAAGAATTATAAACAGTTATTAGAAAAAACAGTAAAAAGATGAAAAAGCTAAATAACAACAATAGAGTCTGCCGAAAATGATGGATACAGAAGAACAACAACTTCAATAAAAACAGTCACATGTAGAGGAAAAAAATATCATGTCTGGCAATTAACCAAAGCAGAAACACTGTAAAGCAACCATATCATCCAACATACACTTTAAAAGATCTAACGACACATATCTGTCTCAATTTAAATACCTTTTGTTACTTGTTTCATTTATTTGGTGCAAAAAAACCTAAAAGCTAATTTACCAAGCTCAGCACTGATCTGAAGAGTGATTCACGCTATAATCTAACGGGTGTCTTTTATCTGTATGGTTTGATAAAATGTTTGCCTGGGACAAAACCAAAGTCATAATTCAATATTTAATCATCCTGGAGAGACAGTACACATCTGTCAGATCACAGGAGACACATGAGCAAAATGTATGTTGTGATATATGAATGTACCCCTGATTGAAAATCTCCTTGCAGGTTGCAGGTGGCATCTAAGTTTATGCCTGTATCCAGTCTCATTATTGGTGAGTGTGATGTCATCATGATAATAAATCGCTCTGACTCTCCAAAGGCTTTTAAAGTCAGTTGTTTTTGGAAAAAAAAAAGTACGATCTAATTTTTATCACTGAAATAGTGTGAGAAAAGTTTTAAAGAAGTGTTTCTTCCTGTCAGGTGTTGACCTGGTGCCCATCAAGCCCATCCCCAATGTAGTGGCGCTGCAAGAAGACATCACCACAGACAAATGCAGACAGGTGAGGCAGCTGCTGCAGAGCTGAAGGAAAATGGACATGAGAAGACAAAACGCCAGAGACACAGATGATTTCGTCCTGGCATTAGACACCTGCACTGTTTACCAAGCATCAGATTTCTCTAAAATCACAAACTACAGGAGAGTTCTCAACATGGGTTTGTTAAGGAAGGTGCTTTCTGTCCCTCATACAGGCTTTACGGAAGGAACTGCAGACTTGGAAGGTCGACGTTGTGCTAAATGACGGAGCCCCGAATGTGGGAGCCAACTGGCAACATGATGCTTTCTCACAGGGTAGGTGCCACTAAACTAAAAATTAAAATAAATTTCCAGTCACATCTTCATATGTCAGAATTTACAGACCCAGCTATCAGCAAATACTGGCTATCCATAGCACAATTTTGTTCCTTTGTATAGCAGCAAGTAATGTGCCATATGTCCAAAAATAGTTAAACAAAATGAGAAGAACAATCACCTGTCATAATGGATCGCATTTGAACCTAACGTCTCACTTTGTTCTCCGCTTCCTCTCCAGCTCATTTGACCCTCATGGCCCTGAAGTTGGCCTGTGATTTTCTGACCAAAGGCGGCACTTTCGTCACCAAGGTCTTCCGCTCCAAGGACTACCAGCCACTCCTCTGGATCTTCCAGCAGTTCTTCAAGAAAGTTCAGGCCACCAAGCCGCAGGCGTCTAGGAACGAGTCCGCCGAGATCTTTGTCATCTGTCAGGGTAAGTGGCAGCTGCACATTACAGTCTCTGATGAGAAGAGAAAAAGTCAGAGTCTTGTGTCTTAGCCACCTCTGCGTAGTATATCTTAACCAAGTTTGTTTCTTCCTTCCCAGGTTTTCTTGCCCCAGACAAAATCGACAGTAAGTTCTTTGACCCCAAGCATGCGTTCAAAGAGGTGGAGGTGCAGGCCAAAACTGTGAGGGAGCTGAATCCTGTCAAGAAGCCAAAGGCATGTACACTGAATGAGATGATGGAATACTGGACGAGCAAACTGTTGACTCACAATGAGAACAAATAACTTGACTTTCCCATATTGAGATTGACGTTTGAATGTCGACTTTGGAGTAAAAACCTCACATTTGTCCCCACATATTCTGTACTGACCAAACAGCTGCTCTTTTGTTCCAGGCGGAGGGATACGCAGACGGTGATCTGACACTCTACCACAGTTTCACAGTGACAGCCTTTTTGAAAGCTGAAAATGCCATAGACTTCCTGGACAAAGCCAGTGAGGTGAGATCTTTATACTGCTTTAACTTGCCAAAGAGGGATGCTGGAGGTCTTCTCATTTTCTGCCATTTCATGGAAACTCCTGTGAGATAGAAGTTGAATCTGGAGAGAGAGATGTTGTTGAAGGTTATAGATTTATGATTAATCGTCCTGGGCCTGATTATTTGATATTAAAATACACAGTACAGTGTATGAAATGTAAACTGGCTGACCTCAGTGAGAGAAAAAGCCTTCCTGTATTTCAATTCTCACTCTGTCCTCCTCACTCAGATCACCTTTGACAACACAGACCTGCAGTCTCACCCAGCCACTAGCGATGAGATAAAGGAATGTTTACGTGACATCAAAGTGCTGGGCCGCAAAGAGCTCCGGTAAGTTGATTTTTGTTAGTACTGTTTTTAGAAATAATAAAGATTAGATGTTACTCAAGTGACTCTTCTTTCCTCCATCCTCACCTGCAGCCTGCTGCTGAACTGGCGAACCAAACTGAGGAGATTCCTGGCCAAAAAACTGAAGGGGGAGGCCAAACAGCTGGACCCGGAGATTGAGTAAAGAGTCTTTACAGTTCATTTACAAAAGCTACTGAAATATTCTCTTTTCCAGAGTGTGTCACAGCAGATTTTTAAAAACATTCCTTTTTGCTTTGTTTTTAGCTTAAGTTCTGATGAAGAAAAGGCTGAATCAGAGGAAGAGCCAGACAAGAAGACAGAGGAGGAGGAAGAGAAGGAGGAGGGGAAAGAAGAGGATGACGAGGAGGAAGAAATGGTGAAGAAACTGGCAGAACTGAAAGCTGAGGAGGTCGCTGAGCTCAAACGGTACGATACAAAGTTGTTCAGGATCGCAATTTTAGTTCTGCTCAGGAGGTTTATTTTATTTTTTTCTGTGACTATTTGCCACAGCAGTAAGTTGTAACAGATCCTCAGACGCAGCTGTGAAGTAGTTGATAGACATCACCTTGTTAACCTGTTGCCCTTGATGTGCTTTTGGTGGAAGAAAATTAAAATGAAACATGCCAGACAAATAGAGTTTGTATAACTGTCATGCTCCATCAGGAAGAAGAGGAAGCTGCTGAAGGAGCAGAGGAAGCAGAGGGAGAGGGTGGCGCTGAAGATGGACCTGCCTGGCGTCTCCATCGCAGATTCCAACGACTCATCCATGTTCTCCCTCAGCACCATCAAGAAGCAAAAGGTGAAGACAACGCACACATGCACACCCATGGATGCTGACACCCCACTAGGGCTTGGTTGGAAAAATATTTATATGTAGACTTAATTCTGTTGATTACTTTAAGTTGTTAGTCACTGTAACTTATTGTCCTGATTTGGTGTTCACGGTTCTCCATCAGGCGCTGGCTGATATATCCAAAGGGGACATGCAGGTGGCAGACACCCTGGTAGAAGAGGGTGAGGATGTCTACCTGTCTGAGGAAGAGGACGACGATGCGGATGCAATGTCCCTGGCCTCTGATTTAGATGATAAGGACATGGAGGAGGTGGAGCAGAGGCAGAAAGAGCTGGAGAAGAAAGCACCAAAGAAGAAGTGAGTCAAGCGTTGTGTATGAAACAAGGCTGTCCACTGTTTGAAATTCTGTTCCTTTGATGTTCTGGGAAAAAGACAAGGGTCTTACCCCTCAATAATTAATAGTTCTTTTAATCAGTGCTTGCTTATTTGTGTCTGTGTTTTCTAGAGTAACATTCACTGAAGAAGAAGAAGAGGAGGAGGAGGAAGGACAGGATAGTGGCTTGCTAGTGGAACTGGAAGGAAAGGATGAGAAGAAGGCGCGACAGACTGACCTGTGGTTCAGCAAGGTTTGTCCACTTGTGTTCCAGAGATGTGATATGTACAATGTTTATGTTGATAGTTGCACAAAGTGGGGTTGTGTAGTGACTTGTCACTTGCCTCTCCGTTCACATCACTAATCACTGTCATGGCTTACACTTGCAAATTAGGCCACGCCCACACTAATGCGTTTTTGTTTTGAAACTGCATTTTTAAAATGAAAACGATCTCTGTACACACAAGTGTTTTAGCACTGTTCCAGAAATAATCTCCGTCCGTACTAACATGCCTGAAAACACATATCACATGACTGTTCACGAGCACTGGGCATGCATACCAGTGTAAACAGGAAGCAGATTGTCTACTCTATGGTTGGTTGCTTAGTTACAGAGAATAGTTTAGAGGAAGAAAAGCATTGGCAAAAAATAAGACGTAGAACTTTGACTAAAAGTACCGAATGAGTATATGGTAGTCAAGGTGGTGGATTGGGAGTTGTTGCAAAGCAAAAATGGCGCCATAGAAGAGCGTTACCGGGAGCATTATCTGTTGCCGGAGGAAGCCACGGCAATGAGAAAGGAGTACCCACACAAGAAGGATTAAATTACAAAAGGTATGTAGGCTTAGCTGTATTGCGATAGATAAAAGGTGAAGGACGAACCCAAGGTGATATGTAAACTCATCCTCATTGGTCGACTACAAACATGACGTATCATCTGGAACATGGAAGTAGCTACATGCCCATTAGCCACTTAGCACAATCATTACTACTTTGCTGACAGCGTCATAAACAGGCGGCTCGCTCAGTGTGTGACGTGCACTTGTAGATAAAATATAGGCCTATATTAATGAAGGTTCATTAGTATGGTTTTGTATTTCTCTGTAATGTAACATAGTGTTGACAATGTTACTGAAACTATTCTTTCTCACACCTTCAACTCAAACCATTGTGCTGCCCCTTCCAAAATAAATGATTTTAATATCGTAAACATGCAGGCGACTACTCGATTAATGGTCCTCAATTACGACTATTGGTCAACTAGGAAAATTCTTCGCCGGGGGCAGCCCTAATCCAGACCTGATGTTGGAGTGACCTCTGACCTTTCACCCTGCTGTCCTTTTGCTCTACAGGGCATCTTCTCTGAGATCAACCTAGAAGGAGACGCAGAGAGCGAGCTTCGACAGACCGAGTGGCTTCAGAGCAAACAAAAAGGTAACAGTCTGACAAATATAAAATATCACCTTTAAAAGGATACTAGCTCTCCCAAATGTGGACTGACAAAAATATTTGTGAAATGAATATTTTTCGGAAAAAGGCAAAAAGAGGAAAGCTGAAGAAGAAGAGGAGGAGGAGGAGCAGGAGGCTGAAGAGAAGGTTGCTCCACCAGAGAAGGAAAAGGCGGGACCTTCAAAGGAAGCTGAAGAGGGGAGTGACAGCGACTCAGACGACAGCAGCGACGATGAAAAGTAAAACCATACTTATGTGGCTGTCTGTGCCATTTTCCTCTCAAAATACTATATAGTGGGTCCAATTTGATTCGTTCTATTGACAGCTGAATAAAAATACAAATCAATATTTTGTTCCAGGGAGATCACCAGGATGAAGCAGGTCACCAAAGGGGCCAATGGGATGTTGGGAGAGGCCAACGACGATGACTTCCAGGTTGTTCCTGTAGAAAGTACCAGTGAGTATGAGAAACTTTTAAATGTCAGGGGTCAAGCTGTAGGGTTTCAACCTAGGCCTGGGTGATATAACCACTTCTGAAGGTATTTTCAAACAGATACAGGATGAGAAAGTACCGTTTATATCAACATAGACTGATGTAAACTGATGGAACTCCACAACCCTGTCCCCACTTGCTCACAAGTTCTCGTACAACATTCTTGTTATTTAATACAGGCTGTCATTTTTCATATACATGTTTTTCAGAGTTATATTTTAAGACAAGAAAGGAAACCCTGTCTTTGCATTTTATTTTGATCACAGTCTGTTATAATACAACTGCATGTGACTTGACTTAGAATTTTTAGCCCACTGTGTAGAAAAAACCCCAGAGATATATTATGTATCGCCAGTCTAAAGATAGTGAAATATATCGCCCAGCCCTACTCCAGCCTACACAAATGCAGCCAGTTAAAGTAATTCAGCTTCATGTTTTAGACTAAAGTTTTAGATGTTTATGGAGTCTGTGCTCCTCAGGTAAAAAAGCCAGGATCCTGGATGCAGAGGGCCTCGCCCTGGGCTGTCAGATCGCTACGTCTAAGAAGAGAGCCAGGGATCTGATGGATGGCTCCTTCCACAGGTGTGTGTGTTGTGTTTGAGTCAAACACTGTATATAAAGATGGATGACGCATCTCCACGTAATCCCTCTGTACAAAAATGAAGCCAAAATTGTCCAGGATACAGCCGCTGCCATCTTCCATCAGCGATGACATTTGGAGCCAGAGTCTGCGCAGTAGTGATCTCCGGAGTGGGTGATACGAACCCTCATAAATGACAGAAACCAGATGTGTACCTTTGAGTTTTTAGTTTGGTCCATGTCCCATCTGTTCATACGGAGAGGGCAGGGTTTATGACCTACACTGCAGGCAGCCACCAGGGGGCGATCGACATGTTTAGGCAGTCTGTGGATTAAGTGTGTCTTGTCCTAATGTGTGCCCACTTTCCAGCTGTTTCAAATGGTCTCACAAAGCATACAGTCCTTGAAGTATAAGCTGGTGATGCTTTATATTTGTTCTTGTCAACGAATCCAATGAAAATACCAAAAGATGAAAGATGGCTGTACAGTAAACTGACTGTATGGTCTTGCAGGTTTGCTAGCTCAGAGGAGCCGTGGGATGTACCGGAGTGGTTCCTGGACGACGAACGGAAACACCGGAAGAAACCGGTGCCGGTTACCAAGGAGATGGTGGAGGAGTACAAACAAAAATGGAAGGAGATCGATGCCCGACCCATCAAACGAGTTGCTGAGGCCAAGGCCAGGAAGAAGAGGAGGGTAAGAGCAGGGAAAAGAACAATGGTGCAAGTGCTGATGACAGATGCCGGAAAACAAAAACACTTAAAATCTTTATAGTTTAAGGAACTTGTAAGTAAGGCAAAATATTTCTGTAGATCTTAATTTTTTATTACCTCTGTGACGTTCCCAGATGCTGAAGAAGATGGAGCAGGCTAAGAAGAAAGCAGAGGCAGTTGTCAACACAGTGGACATCTCTGAGAGGGAGAAGATGGCTCAGCTGAAGAGGTATGATGTCACACCTGTGGGGGTGGAGACGCACCTCAAAAGAACATGATGACTCCGTTACACTAAATGCTAAATTGTATCATTAATTTCATGTCGATAATTTGTCTCATCTTTTCCCTATTTTGTCAGTATCTACAAGAAAGCAGGTTTGGGGAAGGAGAAGAGAGAAGTAACATACGTCGTGAGCAAAAAGGGGGCTGGCAAGAAGGTGAGGCGGCCCGCCGGCGTCAAGGGAGCGTTTAAAGTGGTGGACAGTCGCATGAAGAAAGACATGCGGGGGATGCAGAGGAAAGAGCAACGTGCTAAAGGAGGCAAAGGAAAAGGCGGCAAAGGAAGAGGAGGGATGAAGGGTGGAAAAGGGCGGAAAGGAAGATAAATGTGAACCTGTAGCGCTCTCACAGTCCTGCCTTTCTCACCATTAAACATCGCCTGGTTTGAAGTTACAGGCGAGCATTTATGGAGCTTTGTGAGCTCCAAAGTTTGACCTCCTGTCTTGTGTGTACAGACACCAGAATGAACTTTG
Source organism: Epinephelus fuscoguttatus (assembly GCF_011397635.1). Taxonomy (NCBI): domain Eukaryota; kingdom Metazoa; phylum Chordata; class Actinopteri; order Perciformes; family Serranidae; genus Epinephelus; species Epinephelus fuscoguttatus. The sequence goes on along the minus strand of NC_064761.1, from coordinate 25,286,859 downwards.
GTCACTCACACGGATGCCCTCTTTTTAGCAACTTGTGCTGAAGTTAATCCGCTGGATACTTGAGATATGTTCTGTGGGTATTTAAATGCTGCTGTTCTGTGCACGTCTTTGTGAAGATGTTGATCTGAGTGGTTTCACTGAACAGCTGAACTGCCAGTGGCAGTACATCGAGTAAAACACAATAACAATCAATGTGTTCTCCAGAAATGTTGCTATTAATATTGTAAATATTATATACACATTTTGCAATAAAAGTTTTGTCCAATAATTTATTCAGTGTGTTCTGTGAGTTAAAAAAGTCAGAACCATAGTTTCTTGACAGAAGATTTAGATCACGTATTGCTCTTTGTGTGAGTCAAATGGCTTCAGTTATGAACTATAGAAGTTGTAACGGTCACTTTATTTCAATTCAACTGAACTGAAACTGAATTCAAGATAACCAACCCAGTGCCATAATTGCCTCAGGGGATTGGATATCTCCTTACTTTGGGTTCCTGCTAATGTAGGGGTGGAGGGAAATGAAAAAGTAGACATATTGGCTAAACAATCATTGAAACGACAGGTAGTCAACTTACAAGTACCGCTAAGTGGGAGCCCAAGGGAAGAGATGATCATCGCCTGTCTGAGGATAGGATATACTGCTGGACTATGTTTACACAGCAACAAACTGGAAACAGTCAAGTGTGTACAGTACTAATAGACTGCAACAGGTATGATGAAGAAAGCAGGCGATTAATAACAGGACTAACTGCAGAAAAGTGCAGTATTACATCAGGGAATATATGTAATTATAATGTTTAATTATTTAAGAGTAACTGTTTTTTTGGTTCGCTGCCAATCTAGTGCTCCACACTTCAGTCCAGCAGGTGGTGGTAATGCGACTATAAGCTGGTTTGCCTACCGCCATTAAGGTCAAAGAAGAAGAAGACGAGGAAGCGGAAGAAGCTTGTAATGTGTGTCTTGTGCATTTAGAGTGGAAAGTATTCAATACTCAGCGTATTATTGTTGTCTTTACGTCTCAGCTTGTCTTCAAAGCCAAGTTTGAGTCGCTGGATTTTGAATTATCATAGCAGCTAGCATTAGCTTGTTTAGCTAACGCTATTAAGTTAAATTAGCTTTAATTATAGCTAGCCAGCTGTACCTGCTTTCACTTTCCCGTTTGAATGTCACTGGGCAGTCTTCACTGCAGCTAGCTAGCTAACTAACTAGCCGGACGGTTAGTTGGGAAAGTAGGTCCTCTCTCCTCCAGGATGCTCCTCATCGCCCTGGTATGCAGCCTGTGTGTGGCTGCCACAGCACAGGTGGAGAATGACTGGATAGACCCCTATGATATGCTCAACTACGATGCAAGCACCAAGTCAATGAGGAAGCCCGCAGAGGTTGGGAGGTGCATTGCTCTTAATGCTCTGAAGCTGTGTTTATATTCTTGTTGTGACTGTTAATATGAGTGTGTGTGTGTGTGTCTGTGTCTGTGTCTGTGTCTTGCAGCCAGCAAACTATGACAATGTGCCAACCAAGAGGAGAGAGTATAATCGGGACTCCAACCAGGTGGAGGTGACACCGTGTGGCACTCAGGTAGCGGAGCTACAGAGACAGGTGTGTGGTTACAGTGTATTAGTATTTATTCTGAGGAAACCAATTACAGGAACTCAAGAGCATACATGAGCTAGGTATACCATGACACAGCTCTCTGCAGATAATGGCAATCCTTTACATCTTCAAATACTGCTGGATTCAAACAGGAGTCCTTTTACATCAAGCAATCAGTCATTTTCTTTAGAGTAGAATAGGAAGAACTTTATTCATCCCCGAAGGGAAATTCATCTGTCCAGCAGCACATAAACGACAGAAGACAACAACCACACTTCCCATCATCAACAACACCACAGTGGTATTAAGATAGAAATTAAATAACTTAAAATAAGTGCATAAATAGAAATTGAATTAAATTAAAATTGTCCAGTTCACGGTCCAGTCCAGCTGTGGCTAATGTGATGTGTTTAAATGTGTGACTGGATTCAGGAGGTGTTAAACTGTCTTATTGCCGTGGGGATGAAGGATCTCCTGAAACGCTCTGTTCTGCAACGCAGTGAGATGAGCCGACTGCTGCAGCTGCTCCTCTGTCGCTCCAGGAGGCTGTGGAGAGGGTGTCTGCTATTGTCTATTATAGCTTTCAGTTTGTTCAGTGTGCCCCTCTCCACCACAGTTCTTACTGGGTCCAGTCTCCTGCCGAGCACTGAGCCAGATTTTTTAACTAGCCTGTCCAAACGCTTCGTGATTTCGTCCATCAGGCTGCCTCCCCAGCACACTGCAGCGTAGAAGAATGCTATGGCCACCATCGTGTGATAGAACATCTCCACACACGCATCAAAGGACCTCAGTGTCCGCAGGAAGAACAGGCTGGTCTGCCCCCTCTTGTAGAGAGCGTCAGTATTAGAGGACCAGCCCAGCTTATCATCCAAGAGGACCCCCAGATATTTGTAGGTGTGCACCACCTCAATGTCCTCCATCACCTTGGTTTTGGCTGTGTTCAGGTGGAGACAGCACTTACTGCACCAGTCTCTGAAGGCATCCACAAGGTCCCTGTGCTCCTGCTCCTGATCGCTCCTGGTACAAGCCACAATAGCTGTATTGTCAGAGTATTTTTGTATGTGGCAAAAAAAATTTGTAATTGCAATAAGTTAATTTGTGAATAAAAATCCCATTCTCAAAAAAAGGGGACCGGTGTCCGAGATTAACTGGTGGCTGAATTAATGGTGATAGAGACAGATGTGTGGAAGCATGGCCTTTGAGAAATAAACATTTTGATGGCTTCACACCTCTGTTACATTAATTTAATGCTTTCGTTTCAAACATTATGTTAGGAACAGTTTGCTGGACATTAGTATTACCAGTGAATCAACGTTTCCTCTTATGCCCTCCGAAGTAACGTTGAGCCACGGAGACATCAAGCCAAGACGAGAGCTAGGAGAGCATGATTCCCTGTGCCATTCAGTAAATGCTTCACAATAATAAAACCTTAATGCATCCAAAGTGCAAGTCCAGTTGGGTCACTCCTGTGATCTTAAAGCACATTTTAAAAATGCTATTTCGACTGTTTCTGTTTTTCAGTGTGAGTTTGTGAAACCAGCAGATAAATGAAAAAAAAGCACAGGAGGCCCTCAATGAAAGACTGATAAAAATGGCAGAGAATGAGGGGACTGATGGAAAAGGAATTAAGTTTACGGAGAAGGTGAATTCTCTGTTGCCCTCGCTTCACAATATCTGCATTATTTACACCAAATTTTAGATGTGTAAGAGTTAATTGTGAGTGATGCTTTCTTTGGCTGTGTCTCTGTTACGTCTAAAATCAATAATCAGCTCCTAAGTTTTAGATACATTTAAGTCCAGGAAATGATTATTGCACCAAGAAATAAAATCCAGAGGAGCCTTCCCGTGGTCTGATTCTGATCCACAGAGAAAGGATAGCAATATGGTATCGTCTGAGAAGTTGACCAAGTGGCTGCCCTCCTGGGTGCTCCTGCATTCATTAGTGTAAATACTATAAAATAAAGATGAAAGAAACATCCTTATGGTGAGCCAGTGGACAATACTAAGAAGTCTGAGAGACAGCCGTTTACAGAAATGCTCTGCTTTTTGTTAGTTAAGAAGTCCAGTATCCATAATACAAGCTGGTGGGGCAAACACTTATCAACCTCTCAAGCAGGCTGCAGTGCTCAGTTCTCTTCTCACTGCTGACTGCCACCCAACTTTCTCATACAATAAATAATGATGTGTTCTAAAGCCATCCCCAGTTGTAAACCTATGGGCGGAATGATCAAGTGCATGGAGAGGTTTAAGAGTAGAGGCAGCAGACTACATATAAATTATATCACCGTAGTCAATAACTGATGAAAATGTTGCCTGAACTAGTTGCTTTCTATAATTCTGGATGTTTGTGCTTTGCTGTCATTCAGAATGAAGAACTGAAGAAGAAAATCACTCTCATCTCACAACCGTCTACATGCAGCCCATTGTTCAAGCGATTTCTCACCAGACTACAGAAGGAAGTAGAAAGAGTTGGTTTGGTACGTGGGGTTTTCACATGAATTATACTGTGTCATGTGGCTTTGGGTGCATCTTTGCTAATCGTGAATGCATACTTACTGGCTTACGACCCAGGTGCACAATACAGTGGAAAACAGAGCATTGCCATTATTAGACACCCATCCTCTTTGGTCCCTAGCCCAGTGACTCCACGGAGGTCTTATATGATGCCAAAATCCGGCTGTCCAAACAAGCCATGACAGAGATTCAGTCTCTTCTGAATGGTGAAGAGAGCTTTACAACAGGAGCTCTGGACAAGATACTGGTGGATCTCAGACCACATGACTACCAGGCCTGGAAGTGGCGTTTTGAAGACACCTTTGGCGTGGAGCTGGACACAGTATTAAAAGTAAGCTCATTCATCAATCTGAAATGAGTCTTTACGATACTCAGTCACCTAAAGACACAATTAAGACTTGCAGTTCATTGTCAGAACTCTGTTGTCTCTGTTTGTGTTCCAGCTAGGGCTGGGTATTCTGGTCCTAGTGGCCATCATATGCACTCAGCTGTGGTCAAAGGTGTCCTGGTTCGTACAGTTCGGCAGACTGTTTGGGGTCAGCTTCTTCGTCAGTATTATCTGGAACTGGATCTATCTGTACAAGGTGAACAAGAACTCCTTTGGCTCCCTTGCTTTTGTTTACCTGACATTCAGTGCTTGTTTTAGACCAATAAGTTTGTAATATCAATACATTTTGCTTTTTTAGATTGCCTTTGCTGAGCATCAACGCAAACTAGCAAAGATGAACGACAGCGAATATGAAAAATGCATTGGAGTGAGGAAAATTGACTGGAGTGATAGTTTGAAAGGTGAGCCAATTACAAGTATGAATATACACTCTCCCGCCACTTTAGTAGGTACACCTGTCAAACTGCTTATTAATGTCAATAGCTTATCAGCCAATCACGTGGCAGCAACTCAATGCATTTAGGCATGTAGACATAGTCAAGACAACCTGCTGAAATTCAAACCGAGCATCAGAATGGGGAAGAAAGTCTGAGTATTTCAGAAACTTTCACACACAACCATCTCTAGGGTTTACAGAGGATGGGCTGATAAAGAGAAAATATCCGGTGAGCAGCAGTTCTCTGGGTGAAAATGCCTTGTTGATGCCAGAGGTCAGAGGAAAATGGTTGGACTGATTCAAGATGATAGAAAGGCAACAGTAACTCAAATAACCACTTGTTACAACCAAGGTCTGCAGAAGACCATCTCTGACACAACAACATGTACAGCAGCAGAAGACCACACCAGGTGCCACTCCTGTCAGCTAACAACAGGAAACTGAGGCCACAATTCACACAGGCTCACCAAAACTGGACAATAGAAGATTGGAAAAACGTTGCCTGGTCTGATGAGTCTGGATTTCTGCTGCCACATTCAGATGGTAGGGTCAGAATTTGGTGTAAACAACATGAAGGCATGGATCCATCCTGCCTTGTATCAGCGGTTCAGGCTGGTGGTGGTGGTGTAATGGTGTGGGGATATTTTCTTGGCACACTTTGGGCCCCTTAGTACCAACTGAGCATGGTTTAAACACCACAGCCTACCTGAGTATTGTTGCTGACTGTGTCCATCCTCTTATGACCACAGTGTACCCATCTTCTGATGGCTACTTCCAGCAGGATAACGCACCATGTCACAAAGCTCAAATCATCTCAAACTGGTTTCTTAAACAATGACAATGAGTTCACTGTACTCCAAAGGCCTCCACAGTCACCAGATCTCAATCCAGTAGAGCACATTTGGGATGTGGTGGAACGGGAGATTCTCATCATGGATGTGCAGCCGACAAATCTGCAGCAACTGTGTGATGCTATCATGTCAATATGGACCAAAATATCTGAGGAATGTTTCCAGCAACTTGTTGAATCTATGCCACCAAGAATTAAGGCCGTTCTGAAGGCAGAAGGAGTCCAACCCAGTCCTAGCAAGGTGTACCTAATAAATTGGTCGATGAGGGTATGTTACATATTGTCACCACGTTATCATGCGATACATTGTTAGTATGAATATATGAATTATAGCTGATATTTCTGTTTAGCACAGTCATCAGATTTAGAGGCACATATTTCTTACTGCGCAGCGCTGACCTGAAAAAATATTATGATGACAATGCCGTGCTTCTTGTTTAACTAATTATATAGGTACATCATGGATACTATTACCACGTTGAAATCCCCTCTTGGGACCATTGATGGACTAATTTGAAACAATGAAAATGAGTTGTGGTCAAATCTTTCTGCTGCTATATGGGTCCATTCACCCACAATGTGCCCCATTCTCATCAGTCAAACATTACTTGTGCAAAATCTTTTTCTCCTGTCTCTATTTTGTTGTTTTCTAAACTACTGTCTTTGGTTATTCACTTGTAGAGTGGTTGAGAAGCACATGGACTCTACAAGATGACCCTTGTAAGAAATACTATGACGTCGATCCCTGGTTGTTGGTGCCTCCAACGAAGGTATGTCACTATGACGGCATGTACAGTGCTTTGTGAAAGTGTTTCCCTCCCTCTGCAATTTTTCCTGTTTAGTTGCATCACAGCTTGGAATTTAAATTTGTTTGTATTTTAAATGGAGCGACACAAGATAGGCAAAATGTGTGAGCTGAAATGCAAAAAAACAACAACAAACAACTTGCAACAACCAGCACTGTATTTTAACACACCAAAAATCTTGAGTTTTCAATCTAATAAAACATACAGAACACACACACACACACACACACACACACACACACACACACACACACACACAAACATAGCTCCCAATCCCCTCCCAATTGTGGGTCCAATGAAAAAGCAGTTCCTAAATGTTTTGCCCCCCACAACCCCTAACAGGATAAGCAGTTACAGAAAATGAATGAATGAATATATGTTGGTGTGAAAATGACATACAAAGTTACATATCTTTCTCTGTTTAGGCGTTAGCAGTTACCATCACAACCTTCATCACAGAGCCGCTGGAGCACATCGGAGAGGGGATCAGCAAGTTCCTTCGAGCCCTTCTCAAAGATCTTCCAGTTACCCTGCAGATCCCAGTTCTCATCACCATTGTGCTCGCCATTGTGGTAAAGAGCCTCAATAAATTTCACTGACACTCATGCAAATATATAAAATCAGACAATGTGTCTCTATACTGGTATATTTGTTTAACTCTTCTGCAGGTATGCATGTATGGAGGCGTGCAGGCAGCCTTCCAGCATGGCATCGCTGCACCTTTCCGCCGCCCTCGAAGGGACCCACCTCCTCCACAGCTGGAGCAACGGCAGCCTCATCTCCAGCAGATTGAGGACGGTGACCACTTAGCAGGAGGGGATGGACCGCAGCATGCCCCGAGGCACCGAGCCGATGATGCCAGGTTATACAGGAACCAGATTCATCGGAGGCGGCCCAACAGACCCAGGGAAGAGCCAGCCAAGGTGGTTGTGGAGACGCTACACAATGCCGAGCCTAACTACAGTGAGAACGAGACGGATACTGCGCCGCCGCATGAGGAGGAGCATAATCTCTCTGCTGAGTCTGATTCAGAAAACCAGCAGGAGACACAAGATGAGGTAGAAGGAGCGACTGCTAGAACTGTTCCTGCTAACGCAACCCAAACAAAAACTAAGCCCACTGAGTCAGAAGTATCTCCATCAAAGACGAAACCTCCGAAAGTGAATAAAAAACTTTTTAAAGGTGAACTCAGCAGAGACAGTGCAGCACCAAGGTCTCAGCCAGCAGAAGGGCGGCCTTCACAAACTGAAGTCCAGGTGAGTTCTTTTTAAAATACATGAAAACCAAATAAATTTCATCCCACTAATGTCCAACTTTAGACATACTATTTTACTGTGATTTAACCTTTAAAATACCCTCTTTGTCATATTTAATGCTTCAGCTGTGCACACGCTCTAATGGGATGGTGAATATTCACGTGCGACATAAATTGGTAAATAAGTATTTAATAACTAGAACGTCTTTTTGTGTTGTTTTTTATTGTGTATTTGTAGCTGTTTTGCTTGTCTTGTGCTTGTGAATGTATTTAATCAGTAACCTGTGGGTAGATTTTATAGCTTTATATGCATGCTACCACACCATACCTCTTAAGATTGTCTCACCTTTAAAGCTAGAGTGCAGGACATATAAATTAATGTCTGTTACAATCAAGCACTCGCCAAACAAGTTCACACAAAGCTGATTAAGCCTCTCACTGACAGGGGAAAGCTGTCTGTGTTTCATAGTATAGCAGAGTTTGAGTCTGGTGTTTGTGGCGAGTTTCTCGTGCAGGCGCATCAGAAGTGATGCTTAGATGTCAACCTGACAGAACGTTACATCAGAGTGTTTCATTTTTCTTGCCGTCACTGCTTCTTGTTTTGTTTTAATAATAATAATAGTAATAATTATACATTTTATTTAAAAAGGCACCCTTCAAAACACCCAAGGTCACCGTACAGAGCATAAAATAACATAAAGAGCAAGATACATGAATTGGCAAACACATATTGTTGCTGTGATAAAAGTCAATGTTGAACAGGTGGGTTTTGGCATGTTAGGTGGGTGTATGGATGGGAACTCAATACTGCAGCTCCACTTCCCAATTGCTACTGTGCAAACACTGGCTCTAAAAACACAAGATGGCAGTGTCATCCTTTGGTGTAATTTTTGTACAATGGAAGGAGGTGGAGACATGTCGTGGAGCAGCAGCTAGGAATATGGCGGGAGCTATGGTGGAAAAAGGAACGTCCAAAAAAAGTTTTTGTTGTGAAAACTTTGCATTCAGAGGAAGGATTAAAGTAAAAAAATAAAGACTTGATTGAAGAGAGCCCTCCGGGGGGTTTGGCGAGATAAAGTCAGCTCACCAGCGGGCATACTGTCTGTCATGTGTCGATCATGTTTATGTTCTGCACTCCAGCTTTGATAACACAAATTATAAGTGCAGTGACTTTTAACTGGGATGCCATGGCATACTGGTGTGTGAACGTGATGACATCTAAAATATCATTAAATTAATTTTTGATTAAAATTAATTTTCTCTACCAAATCGTTCTTCTCTGACACCAGAAATATTTTGCTTTTTTCTTTCTATCTTATAATTTTTGCAATAAACATGTTAAATTCCACAGCAAATTTAGTTCATGAATTTTACTGCGATTTAAACGGTTGTAGCCACTAATAACATAACCCTTTGTCAGTTAAGACATTTTAGAGATTCGGGTAATTAATATGCTTGATTCCTAAATCAATATGATTACTTTATTTACTCACCTAGAATATGGTGGTCAATCATGTATTGGTTGACAGACCTCTTAATCTAAATATGTTATTCTTTGTTTTATGAATGTGCTATTTCCTGCTATAAGACAATTTTATTTGAACATGTGACAATTTTTGTGTAATATATATATTTCTGATGCAGGATCTGCAGGCCTCAGCAGAAGACAGGACCTCCTCTGACTCACTGCTGCCTGTTGAAACTGTCGGAGTTCCTGTTCAGGAGACATCTCCAACGCCAGCAAATTAGGCAGTTTCTGCAGAGTCAGAGCTGGAAGATTAACGTCATCAGTGTTTTTGTTCACTGTGGATGTTTAAATGTGCATGTACAACATTTAAAAGGTAACCGAATTAGGGAACCAGCCCAGTGTTGCCAACTAACTTCATCTTACTGCAGTGTGGTCAACTGTATGTTTCACACAGCAGTGCAGGTTTGTGAATCTGCTCTTAGACATCACAACTAAAACCAGTATTAGGTAGGCAGGAAACAGTGTTAGAAACAGCTTTGTTTACGAAAAGGTATGAAATGCAGGATTTTCCTAAAAAAAATATGTCGACTCATTCAAAACTAATTCCTCTCAATCATCACTCATGCCCCTTTAGCAGTGTGTGGTGGTGTTTAGGACGTTTTTGGTCGTCACCTTTGGGTATTGGTGTGTAGCCCCCAGCCAATAGCAGCACGTGGATAAAAATGTAGCGGCCAGCCGCCTCTCTCCTCTGCTCTGTGATTTGAGATGCATGTCTGTGTGTCTACTTAAAGGAGGGCGAGGTTTTGCCCCACACACACTCACAGAAGCTAAGTGGACAGGGTGAAGCTTGCACTTCAGCTGAATTCACGCAAAATTTGTCAATGTCGTACCTTCCTGCAGGGTTGTGCGAAGGTGCGGCCATGTTTACAGTAATTGCGCTTTTCTGATTCACTGCTTGTTAATACCTCTACCTGTCTTCATTCACTTTCTGGTTGACCACCACTGCTCTCTCCGTCTTGCTGAGTGGAGGAGGAGGAGGGGCAAAGTTTGAAGGCTGTGTTTACAAACAGTAATCTATAAATCCTGCCTAGTATACCTTTAATCTGGTGTTTCAGTGTGTCTCACTCATGGGCAGGTATCAGGGAACTACAAACTGGGTTTTCCTAGTATCACTGTAATGATGGTAATGGACTGTTTAATTACTGCAATGCAGGACTTATAATGTGTTTCAATTTTGATGTTGAAATACAGATTTGGATTTTGTAATTTAAAGGGGATGAAAAATATTTTTATGCTGTTTTTTTTTTTTTTTTACAATAAGCTATTTTTGTGATTATTAACTGTACATAGAGGGCTTGAAATAGTGATGCTGAAGCCATTTTTGCTGAGCAGCAGTGTTACTGTCTTTCATTTTCTATTGGACGGGGCAAACTGCTCATACAGAGCTAACAGGTAAATCAAGTTGTGCATCATAAAATCATCAATATCAAGTCAACTTAATTCAATAAAAATATTTTTTAAACAAGGTATTTTATTAGCAATTCAATAAAGATATACAGAATACTAATAAACAAACACAGAACCAAGATGGATGAAAAACACAACCCCACCCACCCATCAACACAAGAACAAACAAAGAAAGCCAGACCAGCCAAAGGGAATCCAAAAGAGAGGAAGCTTCCATATTTGCCACAGAAGTTGAAAATGCCAGGTGGCAAAAAGCAGTTGATTTTCCGATAGAAATTCAGATTTTCTCCAACTGTAAATAATACACAACATCCTTAATCCAATGTCTGTATGCTGCAATGTCCGCTTAGGCTCGATTTAATTTAACATCTAGAGGAGTTACTCCAAATATTTCCATGGACATAGATGAGGCAGTCAACTGTACAAACAAATTTAAAAGTCACACAAAAGTATAAAATGTTGAAAATCTCTTGTGGCAACCTGTTGGGGAAAAGAAAGACATTTAAATCATTGATAGTGAAAAAGGAAGAGTCTGAAACTTGACTGTGTTGGTTTACTCTTATTGCAGGCAGCTGATGAACCCCCCACACACAACATGCCCACCACCAAACAGCAGACAGACACTGTTAGCGACTCTCTAGTGAACATGGTGCATCATGTAGCATCTGAAGAGCCAGATATTTCCCTCAGGAGATGGTGAAAATTAAAAACAGAGATAAAGTTGAGTAAATATTGGATTTAAAATAACCAGGTTTCCAGAAACATGACTACAAATGATTGTTAATGTTGTTGACAAGGTGATTATATGTATTGTACAGATTATTTTCAATGTCCCCCAAATGCCAAAATATGTACATATATATATATATATATATATATATATATATATATATATATATATATATATATAATTGCAGCTTATTTTCCAGTTTAGTAGCCAAACATGATCACAGGTATGTGAAAAACATGAATTATGAATTTGTTGCTCTGGCCAGTCTGCAGCTACACAGCTAAAATCAAACATCCATGCTGACCATCCTGCGGCAGAAACACTCATCCATTAGCACACTCCTATGAACACAGGAGGGCAGCAGAGGCGTGGTGCTTTAAAGGAGGTTTTGCTGTTTGATTAGAGGTGTAATACTGCATGTTGAACAGCCACAGCCCAAGAATATTCACATATCTCATTCCAACATTGCAACTGTGTTAAGCATACCAGTAAGACGGTCAAAGACAACTGTTACTGTTTATTTGGTGCTGCAATTCACAGCCGTGTGTGTGTGTGCACACAGAGTCAGCAAGCAGTGTAATCCATGACAGTAGCAAACACAACATGAGATCAGGAGGAGATGAAATAAAAGCCATGACTTCATCTGAAGGTTTTAAATGAGATAAGTAATGAAAGTGCTTGTAGATTCTTTGCTCTTGTTTCTTGACAGCTTTTCATCCTTCCTTTGAGCATCATACTTTCTGTGTCAGATATTTTTATTGGACGCATTTGTGCAAAAATCCTTATTTATACAGAATGGGGAACTGCTTTGATTTTTACTCTTTCGCAAAAATTACTTAACAGAGAAACGGAGAGAGAAAAGGAAGTGAAAGAAAAGGAAATCATGCTCAACGGTTGGTAGGCTAGAAAAGTTGAATCATTAGAAACAGGGCAAAATTACACCTGAATACTAAATGTTGTCACATCACAGGCTGCATCTCTATTTCTACAGAACCAAGATTTAGAAATATCAGCCCACGCTTCCTTCAGACTGATGTGTCTCCAAACAGATGTTGGTCCAAACCCCATCCGAGGAGTGTTGTTGTTTGTTAGATTTGACCTGGGAGTGGATGATGTCAGGGATGTTAGTTGCGGCCAGGGCTGCAGCTGCCATTGAGGACACTGAGTTCACTTCCTTTGTATTTTTATAGAGTGCGTGCTAAAATTAAAAACACTTACAGGCTAATTCCAGTTATTATGTTTAAACATGAATACTTTTATGCTTTAGCCTGTAAAATAAAGGTGTTCCCTTGTTTCCTTGCCTTACTGTTATTCTTATAAAACAGGAGAGACACTACAGGTGAAAACAGTTTTTTCATGCACTTCTCCATTGTAAGATTTTGGGATATTTTGCTTTTACAACATGTCTTCTGTCAGACTAAGAAAACATCCAAAATACACAATTTATTTTTTAAGTTCAGATTTCTGTTCTGTAGATCTAAACATAAACTTGTAACACAAAACAAAAAGTAATTGTCTTTGTGTAGGTAATCGACTAATGTTTCATGGCGATATCTGATAGTTCCAATTTTTACTTGATTCTCCTGTAGTATTTTATTTTTGTGTCTAAAAATAAAGGGAATTTTCTCATATTCTCTGAGCCAGAAATCTTAACTTCACTTACACACACCAAACTTTACATTTTGTTCCTGTCTTTATTCTGAAGGTTTTTACACAAAGATTTGTTCATAAATCATCCATAGCCTGATTTATAGAGCATTTTATTCCTAAAAACATGGCATTTTTTTTAAGGGTTGTTGACAGTGTTTTCTGATTTATGGAGAAATAAAAGCAGATATCCAAAATCCCCTCTGTGAAAACCTTTTAGTCTAACGTCCACAGAATGAAACCAGAATTTTGAACCTGGCTTTATACAACATTCACATTTCTGTTCTGGAAATAAATACAAATTACGCACTTTATTAATTTTTAATTACCTTTATAAGAACTTGGAAGCAACTGTGTTCTCATTTAGAAGAATATCCAATTATTGTCTGACAACAAAATGGAGTCTTCCTTACATGTCAGACATTTTAAAAATTTCAAAATTCAGCTACAACGACAATAATGATTAAATTATGTTTTAAAAAAACCCCACCTGTGTTCCAAAGAGGGTTCCCATTCTTATATTCATGTCATGCTTTCATAAATTTACACCCATGTAATTGGATAATGCATCATTTGAACAGTTAAACCTAAAAAAAATCAGGGGAAATAATGTCTTAAGGTAAGTTATCAACAAAGGAAATCTCATGGTGATACCTACTAGTTACATTTTTTTTTACCCATTCACCTTTAGTGTCTCTCCTTCAAAATAAAAGCCAAACAATGACAATAAATAAATGCATAGACTACATTTTTTGTGTGTAGACCCTTGGTGGTAATCGACAAGTAATCAACGAGGGGAGTCTAATGGTGATACCTATTTGTTAAATGTTTAAAATGTTTTTACCTTATTCACCTTCAGTGTTTCCCCTTAAATTAAATAAAAATAATAATAATAAAAATTGTGTGGAGTTTTCTGTGGAAATTATTGTAATAGTTATTCTCATCTAATCTTAACACTAATTATAAAACAGTAGCAAATAATTTTTTTTTTTTTTGGCCGACCCATTTCCGTCCTCCCGGTGACCCTTGTGGCTCCTCGGACCGTAGATTGGGAACCAGTGCGCCGCCTGAAACTCATTTCCTGATTGGCTGCCTGGAAGGTGCGTGGTGTCTCAGAAAACCCAGCTGAAGGGACTTCTCTGTGCTGTGAGTGTCTGACTGTCAGCCTCTTGACATAATACTCGATTAACCGCCGTGTCCACGTGGATAATCAATCAGTCATGGAGTTATTGGTTCGATATCTGGACAGGAGCAACTCAGTGAGGTGAGTCATTAACTTAAATAACTGGAGCTAAAAAGGGGCACGTTTTTTAAACACATTTAAGCTTGCTTAAGTGTTGAATAGTTTATAAGTGATGCTTTTAAAATATAATGTACAGGTCAAACTGAAACATCGGATTAAGTTTCTATGATGAGCATAAAGTTGTTTTTTTACATGACCCAGCTATAGTCTTACCTTTAAAGCAGCAGCACCAGTCATTTACTCCTCCTGACAGGTATTTTACATAAAAATATTCAGCTGAAAACATCTATAAAATGTGTAATTTGACAATAACTCCTCCAATAAATGTAAAAAGGAGATTGTCAGGGAGAGTTTGAGGGCAACAAACTGTTGGGAAAATATAGAAAGTGCACTCCCTGAGCTAACCTTGGACTTACACCCAGGCAGCACCATGAATGCAGGCAGTGTGCTCAGTACATTGAGTCCTTCCTGTAGGAGATGACCAGTGTGCTTCACTGGAGTTAAAAACACTATTGCTCAAGTGGAATATCATGAAATCACTGTTTTCACTTCTGTTTTTTTGCCAGATTTTTGCGCGATATTACATTTTTTGTTTGTTTGTTTGTCTCAGCTCTGTCTCAACGCAGGACATTATCAAAGAGGAGAATCTGAGAGATGACCTGAGGTATTACTTCATGAGCCCCTGTGAGAAGTACCGGGCCCGGCGACAGTTACCCTGGAAACTTTTGGTGCAGATTCTGAAAATCATCATGATCACCACACAAGTATGTGCACGGGGGGTTAATGTAGATTAGGAAAGAAATACTTCCTGGGACTAGAATCTTACCAAGGCATGTAATCTAGTGCAGTAAATAAGATAAGATAAGATAAGATAAGATTTCGTTTCACTGTTGTAAAGAAATTCAGAAATTTGTCTTGGGTCCGAGGACATCAACTGTTTCACATAAATATTAAAATGCAAAACAACATTTATTCAAACAACAAAACCACAGGCCTATTACAGATGTTACAAATTACATCAAGTGGATGCAGTGCAACAAATCAGTCATTCCTATTACATTAACTGTTCAACACAAGTAACGTGTGAATTAATGTTGATATTTGTGTCAACACATTCTGACGTGCAGACACACAGGATCCTCTATAGTCTTAGTGTGTCTGTTTTCTTTTCAAATAGAAGATGGTGAAATAAGCAAACTCCACCTGTACCTCTAAGCCTCGCTCTTCTTGCTGCTTGTTATGCTGACTGTGAAGCAATCTGTAATAATTTGTCCTTATGTTGCATTGGGAAGTCATTTTGTTGTTGCAGCAGTGGGAGAGGTGAACAAAGTTCAGAAGAACTAACACACAAAACTATGCTTGTAAAAAGTGTGACATGACTGCTCTTAAAGTTACTATCCACGTGTCCCTAAAACGTTACTGTCTAGAAAGTATGTTGTTGTGTGTGATCTCAAATCAGTGTTGTAAGTTGAGAAATTGAACATATCATAAAACTTCAGTTAGTAGCCTGGGTTATTATTTGCTGAAATCACTGAACTCAACAGGCCCCAGTCAGTATCTGGTGTGACCACCATTTGCCTCACGCAGTGCAACACATCTCCTTCGCATAGAGTTGATCAGGTTGTTGATTGTGGCCTGTGGAATGTTGGTCCACTCCTCTTCAATGGCTGTGCGAAGTTGCTGGATATTGGCAGGAACTGGAACACGCTGTTGTATACGCCGATCCAGAGCATCCCAAACATGCTCAATGGGTGACATGTCCAGTGAGTATGCTGGCCATGCAAGAACTGGGATGTTTTCAGCTTCCAGGAATTGTGTCAGATCCTTGCAACATGGGGCCGTGCATTATCATGCTGCAGCATGAGGTGATGGTCGTGGATGAATGGCACAACAATGGGCCTCAGGATCTCGTCACGGTATCTCTGTGCATTCAAAATGTCATCAATAAAATGCACCTGTGTTCGCTGTCCATAACATACGCCTGCCCATACCATAACCCCACCGCCACCATGGGCCACTCGATCCTCAACGTTGACATCAGCAAACCACTCACCCACATGACGCCACACACGCTGTCTGCCATCTGCCCTGAACAGTGAAAACTGGGATTCATCCGTGAAGAGAACACCTCTTCAACGTGCCAGATGCCATCGAATGTGAGCATTTGCCCACTCAAGTCAGTTACGACGACGAACTGCAGTCAGGTGAGACCCCGATGAGGACGACGAGCATGCAGATGAGCTTCCCTGAGACGGTTTCTGACAGTTTGTGCAGAAATTCTTTTTACTGCCAAATTGTCTGAAACGCCTTTGGAGACGGCTTATGGTAGAGAAATGAACATTCAGTTCACGGGCAACAGCTCTGGTGGACATTCCTGCAGTCAGAATGCCAATTGCACGCTCCCTCAAAACTTGCGGCATCTGTGGCATTGTGCTGTGTGATAAAGCTGCACATTTTAGGGGCTGTCCACACCAACGCGGGTATTTATAAAACCGTGACTCTTTGCTCATGGTTTGGTCTTTCATCCACACGTAACCACAGTTTTGGGCCCCTGTAACCGGAGTTATTTGTAACCGGAGTCCAGGGTGAACTTTTCGGAAAAGTCCGGTGTCAGCAGTCATGTGTGGACAGGATAACTGCAGTTATTTTGTCTCGTCTCCATTGTATGACGTCACAGTTTGCGACGTAAACAGAAAACAGCTGTGTTATTACCTGATCCAGTGTGTGTGAGACAATTTGAGGATGGACCTAAACAAAATACTGCTGCTATTTAACAATATATCAGCACTTTGTGGCTGTATCATACAACTAACGCTGCTCAACCACATCCAGCAACAGAGGCGCAAGAGTGTGCTATTACGGAGACTGCTCCTACTGCATAATAGTACACTTGTTGTTGTTTTTCCGGTAATGACGTTTTACTGCCTTCTGATTGGCTACAATGGCCTTACAGTTAGGAGTTATATCGCCACCTAATGCTTTGGCATGCATATTACATTGCTTAAGTCACACCTGTGCAATAATCATGCTGTCTAATCAGCATCTTGATATGCCAAACCTGTGAGGTGGGATGGATTATCTCGGCAAAGGAGAGGTGCTCGCTAACACAGATTTAGACAGATTTGTGAACAATATTTGAGAGACATGGTCTTTTGTGTGTTTAGAAAATGTTTTAGATCTTTGAGTTCAGCTCATGAAAAATGGGAGCAAAAACAAAAGTGTTGCGTTTATATTTTTGTTCAGTGTATCTGGAACAGCCCTTTAATTCCTCTCACACAAAACTGTTGCTCAGCAAAGATGCCGCGCCTCCAGTTTGGAGAAGTGACAGCAGTACTGCCATGGAAGATAAGCAATGGACGTATTTCAACCACTTAAAAAGATTCCCACCTAAAAGAAATCTACATCAGTTTAAGTGTACGCTACATTGAGAGTGTTTCAACTGCTTTACCTCTCTGTCAGACAGCCTGCTCCACTGGGGAGGTCGCTAACAGCTTCAGTTCCCCATTTATGCTCTCGTCAAAGCCACCAGACTCCATTGACAAAAACAGCAATTTGGGCTCTCTGAATACAGGAGCTGCTGGTCTACAGCTGTCTCTATCAGGTAGTTAGTTAGTGTTAAAAGGATTCGTTTGGATTCACTAAAGTCACACAATAACATAAAACAAAATAGCTTTTTAAGGCAGGGGTAGCCCAGCACCTCCTGTGTTCAGCAATGTTAAATCAATCAATTTTCTAAATGGAGTCTGCCTTTGAAGAGAGCGATGTAACTGCTTAATTTTCCAGTTGGAAATCGCTTTCTGACAGCAATGTAAAGCAGTGAAAATAATCTAAATATATCATACACTTAAACTGATACTGATTTTTAAAGGTGGGACTTTTTTTTTAGTTTGCTAAAACACGTTTTGTTGCTGATGCCATCCAACAGTACATCTCTCAGCTTCCATGTGAGACTCCAGCCTGCTTCTCCTGACATCTACTGTATTTAATACACTGTCTATGGATAAATACCTCATACAACCCCACTTGAAAAGATCTGAGCTCTCCCTTTAAGAAATGTTACTGGCTTGGCTTTGAAAACATTCCAAAAATTAAATGTACTTAAGTACCATCACTAAGCATACATGAAACATAAATGCTTCCTTCTTCCCCTGTCGTTTCCTTCGTAGCTCATCCTGTTTGGCCTTAACAACCAGCTGGTGGTGTCCTATAAGGAGGAGAACACCATGGCCCTCAAGAATCTTTTCCTGAAGGACTACAGCGGGGTGGATGAGGACGACTACAGTGTTGCTGTCTACACTCAACAAAGTGTCTACGACAGTCTGTTTCATGTCATGGATCAGGCAAGTCCAACCCCCTCACCTTAACGCTCCTACACCCTGTGCTTGTGAGTTCAGTTGAGAAATAATGTTTGTAATGTGGCATTTATGTCACGTGGGATGGATTAAAGATGTGGGATGTGTGTCTGATAGTTTAATTGAAAATATATAACACAATATTTTGGTTAAATCACTTATTTCAGTCAGGAGAGACTCGTTATGGGACAAGAGAATATTTATTTACATGTGCACATAAGTGAGAAATGTGAAAAGTCTTTGGCAGTTAGACCCCATCGTGATGTCACATAATCCAGGAGGGTGGTAAAGACGTAGTAGATTAGGGAAGCCCTCCTATGGAGTCATAATGCTGGTGGTGTTGATGAGATGAGATGAAGAGGGAGCTGAGGATCTGGATGTGAAGAGGAGTGGGCTTTTGATGAGCTCGTCCTGGGCTCTGGATAAGATGACTGGAGGTGAACGGGGTGGAGGAGTGGGTGACAATTCCACCTAAAATGACAGCTGACAGGAACACAGAGGAAAGAGAGTTAAAGTTTGGCAGCAGCAGCATGAATGGATGCAATGGGAGTGGGATAGAGGGAAAATTGTGAATAAATATGGCATAAAAAAGTCTTCCTGATTGCACTTACGCTGAGCTTCATTGAGCGTCTAACTTTAGTGAGTGGTCTCCAAGCAGGGAATAGTTACAGGCACAAATATTAAGAAGAAAAACACGGGAAAATAAAATAAATAAGTTCTTATCTTATTTGTTTTTTTGTCATATCCAGATTTGCACTTATGATTAGTAACATCTGTGTTGATGGTGTCCAATGTGAAGTCTGTATTTGATCATGTGACAATACTGTAAAACATCCGATAGCAGTTTCGGCACAAAGTCTGGCACTAGGGCCTGTCATAAAAGCGTGCACTGGGGCCAACCCCAACTACCATATGCCACTGATATGATTTTTTTTTTTTCATGCAGTACACCTTCATCTGTGTAACACATGTAAACATTATATCACAGTCTCAGGAACATGGATAAGCTCTGATGCTCCATGTGAAGACATAACCAGGATAACACTCAAAACTGCGATACTAATGTAAACACCCGCAATGTGATTTTAACTATTCATCATTAACCTGTTAACCCTGTGAGACAGGCTCTGAAGGGAACTGCTTCATTTTATTTACTTACCCAGGCATTGTGTTTGATGTGACTGTTTACAGCTTCTCTCCATTATTATGTAACCACCCTGGTGCAGTTTGTTTTACCTGAGGCTTCTGATATTTATAGTACAGCCAGTTGGGCCGGATCTCTGTGGGTCCCATCAGTTACGCGGAGGATGAAGGCGGCAACCGGCTGCCTCTCATCATCTGTAAAGAATACTACAAAAGAGGCAGCGTGGAGCCCTCGGAAGAGGCCTATGACATAGATGCCCAGCTGGAGACAGGTGAGAGGGAACATTGAAGGTTAGAAAATAAATGAATAGATAAACACAATACCCATGAAATTTTAGATTATGTACCTGTATGTGTTTTAAAGCAGTGGTTCCCAACTGGTGGGTCGTGGGTCCACTCTGAATGGACCGCAAGTGATTTGCTCAACTTTGTAAAAGACAGGTTATTTTGAGTGCAGTGAGTTTCCAGCACAGAGCTTTTATTTTGAAGTGCTGTTTCCTGCTGTAGAGTGAGTGGATAACAAACAGCTACTTAACAGAGACAGCAAACTACCTTGACACATGGCCAAACACAAGTATGATGCTGAATATATTAAACTGTGTGGACCTTGAACTATAGAGAGATATCTGGACCCTGTGGCTGGACCAGTTGGGACCACTGTTTTAAAGGGCCAGTGTGTAATATTTGGCACGGTTTATTGTCAATCTGAATCTGAATCTGAATCTGAATATTCTACCCATTAATATGTTTATACAAGTGTATGATTGCTATAAAATAAAATTCGTTTGGTTTTCGTAGCCTTATAATTATGCTTTTATATATCTATATATATATATATATATATATATATATATATATATATAATATACAGTACAGGCCAAAAGTTTGGACACACCTTCTCATTCAATGCGTTTTCTTTATTTTCATGACTATTTACATTGTAGATTCTCACTGAAGGCATCAAAACTATGAATGAACACATGTGGAGTTATGTACTTAACAAAAAATGGTGAAATAACTGAAAACATGTTTTATATTCTAGTTTCTTCAAAATAGCCACCCTTTGCTCTGATTACTGCTTTGCACACTCTTGGCATTCTCTCGATGAGCTTCAAGAGGTAGTCACCTGAAATGGTTTTCCAGCAGTCTTGAAGGAGTTCCCAGAGGTGTTTAGCACTTGTTGGCCCCTTTGCCTTCACTCTGCGGTCCAGCTCACCCCAAACCATCTCGATTGGGTTCAGGTCCGGTGACTGTGGAGGCCAGGTCATCTGCCGCAGCACTCCATCACTCTCCTTCTTGGTCAAATAGCCCTTCCACAGCCTGGAGGTGTGTTTGGGGTCATTGTCCTGTTGAAAAATAAATGATCGTCCAACTAAACGCAAACCGGATGGGATGGCATGTCGCTGCAGGATGCTGTGGTAGCCATGCTGGTTCAGTGTGCCTTCAATTTTGAATAAATCCCCAACAGTGTCACCAGCAAAACACCCCCACACCATCACACCTCCTCCTCCATGCTTCACAGTGGGAACCAGGCATGTGGAATCCATCCGTTCACCTTTTCTGCGTCTCACAAAGACACGGCGGTTGGAAGCAAAGATCTCAAATTTGGACTCATCAGACCAAAGCACAGATTTCCACTGGTCTAATGTCCATTCCTTGTGTTTCTTGGCCCAAACAAATCTCTTCTGCTTGCCTCTCCTTAGCAGTGGTTTCCTAGCAGCTATTTGACCATGAAGGCCTGATTCGCGCAGTCTCCTCTTAACAGTTGTTCTAGAGATGGGTCTGCTGCTAGAACTCTGTGTGGCATTCATCTGGTCTCTGATCTGAGCTGCTGTTAACTTGCGATTTCTGAGGCTGGTGACTCGGATGAACTTATCCTCAGAAGCAGAGGTGACTCTTGGTCTTCCTTTCCTGGGTGGGTCCTCATGTGTGCCAGTTTCGTTGTAGCGCTTGATGGTTTTTGCGACTCCACTTGGGGACACATTTAAAGTTTTTGCAATTTTCTGGACTGACTGACCTTCATTTCTTAAAGTAATGATGGCCACTCGTTTTTCTTTAGTTAGCTGATTGGTTCTTGCCATAATATGAATTTTAACAGTTGTCCAATAGGGGTGTCGGCTGTGTATTAACCTGACTTCTGCACAACACAACTGATGGTCCCAACCCCATTGATAAAGCAAGAAATTCCACTAATTAACCCTGATAAGGCACACCTGTGAAGTGGAAACCATTTCAGGTGACTACCTCTTGAAGCTCATGGAGAGAATGCCAAGAGTGTGCAAAGCAGTAATCAGAGCAAAGGGTGGCTATTTTGAAGAAACTAGAATATAAAACATGTTTTCAGTTATTTCACCATTTTTTGTTAAGTACATAACTCCACATGTGTTCATTCATAGTTTCGATGCCTTCAGTGAGAATCTACAATGTAAATAGTCATGAAAATAAAGAAAACGCATTGAATGAGAAGGTGTGTCCAAACTTTTGGCCTGTACTGTATATAGCAAGGGTGTTGCTTTAGAGGGGTCGCCATCTTGCGCCGCCGTGTATGTACGGCAGACCGAGTGGACAATCCAGCCAGCCAGAGAACACGTTTCATGTGTATAAATGAACCAACGAAGACAGCGGAAAGAAGGAAGAAGGAGGAGGAAACAGCAGAGAGTGTTAGTAGTTCGTCGATAGAGAGTAGTGAAAAGTTTTTTTAGTTATAAAGTTTGCGAATGGACCACACTTATCACGCAACAGGAGAGAATGAACCCGAACTGTCATCTGCGAGGAAAAGAAGACGCAACTTCACTCCTTGTGATGCACTCTCTGCGGCGCTTTTCCTCCTGATGATATATCTCCCAAACAATGGCAGCAGTAGCACCGAATCCCATTCTGTGCATTCAGCCTCTCTTCTCGCCCGCTCAGCATCAAACACATGGAGTTCCTCATCTGTATGCTCCGGCTCAAACAGGTATGGCTCTGGGTCTGTGTCCGCTACAAGAAACTCTTCAAAATCGCGTTCAAAGTCGTCCATTGCAGCTACTATAGTCCGGAGATATTGCTAGGCTAAATAAACAGCTGAGCACTGTTTACAGGCTACGCTGTCAGTCAGTGTGCGGGCTGGAGATTGGCGGAGCAGAGAGGGGAGGGGGTCCCCACTCGGTATGGTAAACGAGTATGTATGTAAAGTTATGAGAAAGAGTCAGAGTTTGGAACGGAGTGGAGTGTTACCGGAGTTTCTGGAGTGCTCAAATAAACTGGCCTTTTTCCCAAACGCTCCTCTGGTCTCCTGCTCGTGAGGGATTCATTACACTATCGTAACATGGTTTAGACTTCTAAATAAACATTCACCTCGTCGCTAGATAGACCTACTCCTGAAAAAGTCGTGCGCAAGGCTTTTTGTCCCTACGAGGCCGCTGTCATTTACCAGACAGGAGGGGTGAGCGAGTGAGCACTGCAATCTAGAATTTGACCACTGATGTCACTGTTTTCAACCCATTGTACACACTGGCCCTTTAAAGGAATCTACATTTCCGATTTTGTGTATAAACCTGCCAAAAAAGTTGACTCTAGACACACATTGCATTCAAGAGATTTAGATTGTTTGTGTTATTGTAGAATCTGAATTACTTGATGACAAATATCATGAGAAACAACACACAAGATCTCAGTGAGGGTGTTAATTTTCTCTGTCCATCTCTCAGTTTGTTTGTCACATGATCCAAAGACTGTTAACGAGACAAGAACCCAGAATTCATCCTTTTTTGATCTGGACTTTTACAGGTAAACAAGCAAACACACATAATTTACATGTTTCTTCTAATGTAAAATATAATGTATTTAAAATCCTCCATTGTGCTTTCAGGCTTGTTGACATCAAAATAACCTTCCAGCTGAAAGGAATCAACCTGCAGACGGTGCGCAGACGGGAGCTACCTGACTGCTACTCGTTCTACGTTACGGTACGGTTCAGCCATAACATTTGGGGCAACAATTTGAATCTTTCCATCATTCAGAGGATATTTTGTAGACACCATAAGGAAACCAATTTTATCTTTCAAACTTATTGCCCACACAGCATTTAATGATAAGACACCTTCTTATCTCATTATTTTACTAATCTACTTTCCTTTGCCCTTGTTCCCTTAGATAACATTTGACAACCAGTGTCACAGTGGAAAGGTGAAAATCTTCCTGGACATAGATACTCAGAGCTCTGCGTGTCGAGACTGGAAGATATCTGGGACAGGTAAGGTGTAGTTGAGAAATTAATATTTAGAAATTTCTCCCTTTCTTGTCACTTTTATGTCACACTGTGTTTTTAACCCCCTGACAAAATGCTTCTGGAGCTCGCCAAGTTCACTCGTCTTGTCCAATCTGTCTTTTAAAATCCATAATTTGTTGACCTCATGAATTAAACTTACAGTTTTTTTAAGATATATATATTTTTAAGGGCATTTTTAGCCTTTATTTGATAGGACAGTCAAGCGTAAAGGGGGGAGAGAGAGAGGGAGTGACATGCAGCAAAGGGCCACAGGCTGGAGTCGAACCCGGGCCGCTGCGGCAACAGCCTTGTACATGGGGCGCCTGCTCTACCACTAAGCCACCGACGCCCCAAACCTACAGTTTTTGTTTCTTGCTGTGAATGAAACGGTTATTGAAGTTTGCTTAGGTCTTCACTCAGACTTGCACAATACCTCTGTTTGTGCCAGTTCGTCTCTTCTGTGTCCAAAATATTGGCAGACGGCTGGTGTGCTATTATTTATTTTTATTTTTTTTTTAGGCACCAGTTCTTCTGTGGCATTTGCACTTTCGTCTGTCCTCATCTTGTGTCCGTTTATTTCTTCAACCATGCTGTATTACAACAGCACCAGTCTGATCATCCTCACTCACATGCAGATTCTGACTAATCAGATGATGCCTTACTGAGAGTTAGTAGCAGTTTTTTGTGATGTGATTTAAGTTGATGATTAAAAAAACAGTATACTGTGCAGCCCTACAATTAATGTAATAATGTTTAAAGGTTCAAAGGAAGAATTTACGTGAGGGAAAGAGGTTGAATTAGTAATGTAATATACACTCACCGGCCACTTTATTAAGAACACCTTGCTAGTACTGGGTTGGACCCCTTCTGCCCTCAGAGCTGCCTTAATTCTTGGTGGCATAGATTCAACAAGGTGCTGGAAACATTTCTCAGAGATTTTGGTCCATATTGACATGATAGCATCGTGTAGTTGCTGCAGATTTGTCAGCTGCACATCCATGATGTGAATCTCCCGTTCCACCACATCCCAAAGGTGCTCTATTGGATTGAGATCTGGTGACTGTGGAGGCCATTGGAGTACAGTGAACTCATTGTCATGTTCAAGAAACCAGTTTGAGATGATTTGAGCTTTGTGACATGGTGCGTTATCCTGCTGGAAGTAGCCATCAGAAGATGGGTACACTGTGGTCCTAAGGGGATGGACACAGTCAGCAACAATACTCAGGTTGGCTGTGGTGTTTAAACCATGCTGAGTTGGTACTAAGGGGCCCAAAGTGTGCCAAGAAAATATCCCCACACCATTACACCACCACCACCAGCCTGAACTGTTGATACAAGGCAGGATGGATCCATGCCTTCATGTTGTTTACACCAAATTCTGACCCTACCATCTGAATGTTGCAGCAGAAATCCAGACTCATCAGACCAGGCAACGTTTTTCCAATCTTCTATTGTCCAGTTTTGGTGAGCCTGTGTGAACTGTAGCCTTAGTTTCCTGTTGTTAGCTGACAGGAGTGGCACCTGGTGTGGTCTTCTGCTGCTGTAGCCCATCTGCTTCAAGGTTCGACATGTTGTTGGTTCAGAGATGGGCTTCTGCAGACCTTGGTTGTAACCAGTGGTTATTTGAGTTACTGTTGCCTTTCTATCATCTTGAACCAGTCTGGCCATTCTCCTCTGACCTCTGGCACCAACAAGGCATTTTCACCCAGAGAACTGCTGCTCACTGGATATTTTCTCTTTGTCAGACCATCCTCTGTAAACCCTAGAGATGGTTGTGTGTGAAAGTTTCTGAAATACTCAGACCAGCCCGTCTGGCACCAACAACCATGCCACTTTCAAAGTCACTTAAATCCCCTTTCTTCCTCATTCTGATGCTCGGTTTGAACTTCAGCAGGTCGTCTTGACCATGTCTACATACGTAAATGCATTGAGTTGCTGCCACATGATTGGCTGATTAGCTATTTGCATTAACAAGTGATTGAACAGGTGTACCTAATAAAGTGGCCAGTGAGTGTATGTGAAGTCATGTCAATTACTATTTAAAAACTCTGTGGTAGGTGGCCTGTAAATACCTCTATGCAGTTATCTATAATTTTTTTATGTCCTGCATGTTCCCCAAATTCCTCAACGTCTGTATTTTCAGAAAACATAAAAACGATCCTGTTTGGCTCACAAGATGTAAATGCCTTTTACTGTTGACTGTTAGTGAGACGTTTTCCTGGAAACCCCCACTTATCAGTAATAAGTGTGAGGGAGTTGTGTGAAAGATAAACCTCCTGCTCACATACACTCACACACTTTGTCTCTGTTTCAGCTCAGAAGAACACACACTATCTGCTGGTGTTTGACGCCTTCGTCATTCTTGTTTGCCTCACATCGGCTGTGCTGTGCACCCGCTCCATCGTGTTGGCTGTCAGGTTACTCCAGGTCAGCTGTTCAGTCTCTGCTCACATAATGTCGTACATAACAATTATATATAACTTTTATTTCTTTCTCTCTGGCTCTTCCTCTGTCAGTCCTTCCTGTTTCTAGTCATTAGTCTATACTTCTTTATGTAGTTTCTAATTGTTTATAACCTTTCAGTCTTTTATCTTTTTCCTCTTCTCAAACCAGATGTCACAATAAGCATTATTCCGATATCTGAAGTACCATTTATATCACATGTAGACAGATGGATGAATGTGTCTTGCATTTGCAACACAAGCATCTTGTTGTAATGTCTATCTAATGACTGGAATTTATATTTTGTTGTACATCTTTTTCTATGTGAGCCTGAATTTACATTTGTGTCTTTTTTTTTTTTTTTTCAGAGATTCTCCAGATTCTCCCATGAGAACTACAACCGTAAAGTGTGTGAGGATGACCAGGGCGAGTTTCTGAACGGCTGGTATGTGCTGGTCATCGTAAGCGACCTCTTGGCCATAGTAGGATCCATACTGAAGATGGAAATACAAGCAAAGGTATATTGAATCATGTACTTCTGTCCTAGAGAGACAGTTACCGTATGGGGCCCAAAACTGACTTGGAATAAATGTGAAAGGGGAGTCGACAAAACGTTTTTGTATTCATTTTCTTCTCCCAGTACTGCAAAAAAGAATTAAAACTAAAAATTTCAAGCAGTCAGCATCATAATGTGGAGCTATCTGCATAGCATCACCTTTGATGATCACCCTGTGATTTTATAAAGCCACTGAGCAGTAAAAGTCAGGGAGTGTCTCAGTGTCTGGTGGACTTTGGAGTGAAAAGATTCAATGTAGACACAGTTCAGACCTGACCTATTTATTTGAACCTGACTGTCTGTCCTTTTTATAACCACCATGTGGAGTGTTTACCCCAAGCTTCACAGAAGTAGAAATAAACATTTCCCTTATTCACACTCCCCTCTGACTGAGCTTTTGTTTTAGAGGAAAGCACTGCCGGTCTCCTGTTGTTAGTGGTTAGTGTGCTGTTGAGGATAACTCTTGGCAGTGATCTGGAAATACGCGTCATTAAAGAAATATTCCACTGCTGGAAAGATGGTTGTTTCATAAAACGGGGCTGTCTATGCAATAGAAAGACACACATACTTTTAACATAACAGAGTAAAAGGGCTGTGGCATTTCCTTTTGCTGAAGAGGTAGAAAACCTACAACTACCAGAATGCACTGTGCCGCACCGGACCAATAAATGCTCTCGCTGGTGGGAGACGTAATGTGACTAAAGCCCAGTTCAGACCAAAGATTCGTGCTGTGAGGAAACCAGTTTTTGAATGTTGCAGAGAAAAGTTGCAGCAGTGTGAACTGGCCATCTGAGCTCGACTCAAGCCGGCTGATGGTGTCACCTGCAACTCAGCTGGTCAAATCGCTGGCTGGTTTTTAGAACATAAAGCACATCACCTGTTTCAACAGCCAATTGGCTTATGGTGTAGTCTGCTGTTTAAGTCAAGATGACTACGGATGGTGTGTTTGCTTGCTGCAGGTGCTCCTTCCCCGCCGAGCCCCCTGTTTCCATCCTCACAGTGAGTCAGACGGTGGGCGCTGGACAATTATGTCTTTGTGGCGTATTTATTATGAATACAGTCCATCTGGTGCTCGTTCTGTTTCTGTTTTTTGCCATTTAGTCACCACTACAAATGTAACTTTAGCCAGTATCTCTCCATCGCTATCGTCATTCATATTTTAAGAAGCCACAAATTATATTCAGCCACAAAATAAGCCTGAAAAGCTGGAAATCAGAACAGAAGTACAGAGAGTTGTTGCATAGACATGATATACCATCTCATCTAGTTGCATTGGTGTGAATGGCAGGTTTTTAGAGCGTTGCAGAACGATGCATTGCAGGTAGTTGCCTGTTTCAACTCGTGTAGTTGTGAATCTTTACTCTGAACTGGGCTTTACACGTCTGGGGAAAAAATATGGTGGCTGGCTGGTGACAAAAGATCTTATATTTAAACGAAGAGCTAAATTATGTTTCTGAAAACATTTTAGATGAGAAATAGGCAATGCAGTAACAGAATCTTGATTCATATTTGGTCTACGCTGCTTATTAGTTTTACCGTTTGATCCCAGTTTTTTCAGTCTCTGTTTACACGATACAGGAAACAGTATGGTGCCCACTTCCTGTTCACACACTCTCATATTACACCTAAAAAGTGCACTAAAATATGCTTCAGAAGGCTTTTTAGGTGAGACATCAGCGATACAGTAACAGAATCTTGGTTGATATTAGATAAGTGCTGCCTGGTTTAACTGTTTGATCTGAGTTTGAGAGAGAGAAATAAAGAGAGATCCACTTCTATACTCTTTGTGTCTTAAAGCAGAAGTACTATCTATAGTTAAAGCAACAGTTTCGCCTCAGCAGGGAGATCTGGGCACTGGTAAGATGGAGGGAAGTTTTCCACAGTTCATTTATACATACTGCCCACATTGTGTTGATACAAAGCTGGTTGAAAATTGGCAAAGCATCCCTTTCAATCTCACTAATTCCACCTGTTCCTTTCCTGCTTTAGGAAGTCAAAATGGCTGCCTTTTTTCAGATTGCTAGTATTTTAACCTTTCAAATGACAGCAAAATGACAAAGCCCTGAATTTGTCAAGTCAACTCAAACGGGGCAATGAAGAAATGATAAAAACAACTACAAAAACAACTGGATTACTCCCAGCATGAAGAATATAAAACATGTAATAAAGTATGTAAACACGATGGGGAACATGGCTAATTTATTAAATTTACTGAGTACAAAATGTCCTCCCTGAGGTATTTGTTTTATAAACCTAGAGCAGAAAAGTCAAATGTCACATTATGTCACACCTTAGTTAACAATTAATCAGATATTTCGGTTCCTCATTGTACTTTGAACCCGAATAAAATAATCTACGTAGATCAGTTTCCCCCAAGTGACATGCCTGTTGCAGTAAAATCATAACCACAGTCATGTTGCTTAAAGTTGAGTAACTCGTGCTGACTCTGTGTTAACCTGTGTGCTGTACAGCTAAGGCTAAATATTAGCTAATCCCACAGGGCTTCACTGAGGGCCAGATTTCCCAGTAAGACAAAGAGTAAACAGCTGTGCTCTTCTGATTTTGTTTCCCTCCCCTGTAGAGTCTGACCAGTTATGATGTGTGCAGTATCTTCCTGGGAACGTCGACATTGATGGTGTGGGTTGGCGTCATCAGGTACCTGGGATACTTCCAGAAATACAATGTGAGTCCTTTATCTCTCGTTGATCATGGTTTATTTTAACCCCTATAATCAAATGTCTTCACAAATTCTGTCATGATTTGGATGTGGCTTAACAATAACGTCATGTCTCCGTACTTCCTGTGTGACCAGGTGTTAATTCTGACCATGAAAGCAGCCTTCCCCAAAGTCCTGCGTTTCTGCTGCTGTGCCGGCATGATCTACCTCGGCTACACCTTCTGCGGCTGGATCGTACTGGGGCCTTACCATGAGAAGGTAACTCTTTTAACTGGTCTGTGAGAGCAGGGGATTTGGAGGCCTGAGAGCCACAGATTGGAGAAGTGAGTTTATGGTGAGGGAGGCAGCTGCTGGTCTGAATCTCCGCACTGGCTATTATTGTCAGGGTTGTGGGAAATTAGGGGAACTATGAAGGCTCGTTTTAGTGACTTAGCCCCTTCCTGCAGAACTGCTGAGCCTGCAAGAATCAGTTTGCACGAGGAGTTCCGAAACATCTATGTGTACACGTCTTTAAATTGGCTGAAACAGCATTCTGTGATTGAACAAAATCTATTCAGACTGAGTCCAGTCAGTGTTCAGGGTAATTACATTGTGTTATTTAGATTAAGTGTGCACATTTGTACTCAGAAACATTAGATTTATATGTTCTGAGTACAAAATATTCTCTAAATTACAAAAGTATAAATCGATGTGCATTGCTCTGAATGAATGCAGGTGTTCTGTACCATGTAAACCCCATTTTTTAAACTTGTTTTTTATTTCAACCTCAGCATTCTATACAAGCAGTAGTTTTTACATAGCTCACACAGTGATTTGATCATTGTACAAAGTTTTTAGCTGCCGTAATGTCTTATGTCCAGGTTTAAGACAAGTAAAAGGAGAAGAAAAAATAATGTAAATAAAAAACAGAGTAAACTTAAAAATATAAAAGTGGGATGGGGCTAGAAAGGGGATATAGATTTTAGAGCTCCCTTACTGCATTAATAAATTCATTACAGGACTCCACCTCTTTATAAATTTTGGTCTTTGCAGCCTCAATGCATATGTGATTTGTTCCATCTCATACAGTTCCCATATTGTTTTTATACTTAATGGTTCAGGTTCAGGATTCAACCATCTAACTGTGATACATTTAATCACAGCCCCCACAGTGATTTGTAATAGATACATTTTTGCCCTCTGCTCAAATCACCCTTGGATTTTTAGGGATATTTTGATGGAACACTGCTCTCAGGGCAGTTTTTTGGCCACATTTTATCCAGCCCACTTAACTGTTACTTGTGTGGTCTGGAAATATCTTACTACCTTCTATTTAAACTCTCACCAGATACTGGAATTAGTCGTCAAATGTGCCTCACTACAAATTTCCTTCCAGGTGTCTGATGATATGTTTACCCCATTTAAAAGGAAATAATACAGCTGATTATAGGTCATAGGTTTCCTTAAAATTGTTTCAGAAAACTGCAACTTATCAGACTTTGTCCCACGTTTATTTAGCTTTTGAATTGCTGTGTCAACATTATGTCCTTTTAAATTGCTTCCTTGACCAGGAACGAGACACTTCATATACAACCACTAGGCGTCACTATAGGTCTTGTCAATGAAACATCCAGCTTCATCAAAAGCAGCTTTCTGTCCTTAAAACCAAATTTTGAACATCTGAAACTGGAACACAAGTTGTTTTCACATTCATGCATGCACACACATGGACACACACACATATCCACAGCGTTGTCTGTCACTGAAACAACCACATTTTTTGTATTTTTAAAGATTTGTCTCCCTAATCAGACAAGGACAGTGCAGAGGTGATAGGAAATACGGGGAGAAAAAAGAGGGATGACATGCAATGAAGGTCGCCTACAGGGCACAAACTGGGGATGTCATGATCAGCATCTTAAACCCCTGAGTCACCACAACACTGATAATTGAGCCACCCAAAATGGAGCAAGTTTACTGCCCTCTTAAAGTTCACACACCCTAGCAAAAACTGCACATGCTGCAATTAATAACAAAAATTCAGGAACAGAAAATGTTGTTTTTGTATACTCTGAAAACACAAAGTCAACAGAAACTAAAGTGCAGTCACAGGGTCATTTTGATGAGCGAGGTCCTCAGCTTCAACTCAGATGATCACCTTAAGTGGGAGATCCTTGGACGGCGAGTGCCATCAGGGAAAGTATGTGTGTGTTTGGCTGTCCTCGCCCATTAAGATAAATAATTTACGGAAGTCCGAGCAGCAGTGGGCGTCTAAACAAGGTGGTGCTTGTACTGTAGGGGAGACAGATGTGAGATAGAGTGAAATCAGCCACCCGGGGCCAAGTGATGTCTCTCTGACCAAATGGAAATGCTTACAGTCTTAAACTGAAGAGGAGTAGCTACTGTAAATAAGTTGCGGACTGTTTTCGAAGTGCATTTGTTTGGTGAGTTTACTTGAGGATCCCATGCTCTTGAGTCATGAACTGAGTGATGAATCATATCCACAGGATGTACAGGATTGGTTGTTAAATACATTTATGCTTCCATATCCGACCCTATAAGACAAGTTTAATATGTATAACATTACTGTCTCATTAATTGCAGTTTCAGTGGAAGTGAAAGTGATCTGCAGCCTTGTTGTGTCTGCATTTGAACTAAAACAGGTTCCAGTTCTCTGTTTGTCCACTGTTACAGTCCACTGAGAATTGGTCACGATATTTACATTGCGGCGGCTCGGGGAGTCCCCTGTAGTGTGCTGTCAGCCCCTCCAGGATCCTCTGTGTATTTACTGAAGGAATAAACAGAGGATGTTCTTGGACTTGCCATCCCACACGTCTTCAAGTGCTGGAATCCATACCCTCGCAGTAGGATGTTGTATTTAGATGCTATCACAGCTTCTTTCATAACGTTTGTGTCAGGCTTACAGGCTCACCCTTTTGGCCATCTTTCTTTTTGTGTGCCTTCCTGTCTTTATCATTCCACCTCTATCAACTGTCACGCTTCTGTTGGTCCCCTGCACCTCCTCCTTCTTTGTAACCCTATCTCTGTAAGGACCAACATTTGTGTTTAGTTAAACTATGTTAAAGGAGCAGTGTGTGAAATTTAGGGAGATAAAGTGGCATCTATTGGTGATTGTAGATTGCAATCAGCCGAAACTTCTCCTGGTCAGAATTCCTTTAGTGTTCATTGCTCAGGAGGTTTTTTAACAGGGAGCTGAATTATCTGCAGAGGTCTATTCCTCTCCAAAACAAACCGACCTGCTGATTTAAACCAGTAAAAACACTGAATAAAGCAGTTTCATGTTACAAATCAGTGATTCTCCAACGCCAGCCCAGCACCTGCTAATTTGTGCGCACCTTTTGTCTTTGATAACTTAAGATCGAGATGTTCAGGAAGCTTTTACTAGAAGCCACATTATCTGCAGAGGTCTATTCCTCTATTCCTCTCCAAAACAAATGCACCTGGTGATTTAAATTGATAAAAACACAGAATAAAGCAGTTTCACGTAAAAAAAAAAAAAAAAAAATCTGTGTTTTCCGACATTCTCCTGGCGAAGGGGCTGCTAACTTTAGTGGCCGACGCAAAAATGCAAATGGCCCCATTCAGAGTCAGTGTTTGGTAGAAACATGGTGGTGCAGTGTAGCAGTCTCCATAGACGAGGCCCTGCTCCCCATGTTGGTATAAACAGCTTATTCTAAGGTAACTAAAATGCAATGATTCTTATTTTCAGGTGATTATACACTAAAGAAAACATACTTATTATATTCTATATTCTTTCAAAAGATGCACTTCGGAAAAAGCACAGCATACAGACACAATAAAGTTTTTTAACTGGGTGTGCTTGTGTCACACAGTAGAGTGGTTCCCAACTGGGGGGTCGCGGGGCAATTCTGAAAGGACTGCAAGTGACTCACGGACGTGTCAAGTTTGTAAAAAACACACTTTATGTTAAAGTTCATTGACTTTCTGGCACAGAGCTTTTATTTTGAAGTGCTGTTTCCTGCTGTAGAAAGAGTGACAGAACAGACAGCTACTTGACAGAGACAGCAAACTGGCTCAACGACATGGCCAAACGCTGAATATATTTAACTGTGTGGACCTTGAACTAATGACTAAGGGCCGTTTCATAGTCGACACATGCAACGCGAGCAAGCAACGCAAGCAACACACTTCCTTTCATAGGTAACACATTAAACGCAAGCGACGTGGGCGACACTTGAAATGCAATACATCGCTCGCGCAATGGGGGTAGCAGAGTCACCGGTACATTCAGCTAGCTAGTACTGCTGTAGCTAGCTAGTGCTGCTATTTTATTAGAGTGCAGGGCACTCGAACTGTCATATAAATGGGGGTGTGCCCGTACGAGTTCACAAAGTTTTTCCTCCTCACCTGCCATATTTTATAACTGCTTCTTCTGTGAATAATAAAAGTGGTTAATTTCAACTTGCATTATCACCCCCGCTGGCAACGCATGGTATTACACATGCCGCTGCATTGCGTATCAAAAAAATGGACAACACATTTTGAGATGCAAGCACGCATCATGGCGGCCAATGCGTCTCAATGCGTCCCAATGCATTGGCGTCTGCGTGCCTTTGCGTCGACTATGAACCGGCCCTAAGGAAGAATCTGGACCCCGTGGCTGGACAAATTGGAAACCACTGTCTTAGTACTTTTGCATCTTCTTGTGGTCTTCTGGTTCCCAGCTTTTTTTCGCTTGTTACTAGATTGGAAATGATTATTTGTTTAACTACTTTTTATTTTCATTAAATTACACAAATATATACAGCAGTTTTCAAGGCGTATATTCATACAGACCCCACACCCACCCCAATCCATCATCCCGTCCACATACATAAAAGAAAAGAAAAATTAACTAAAAAAAAAATAAACCTAACAATAAGCAAAATAAAATAAAAACAGAAATAATAATAAGTAAAATAGAATTAAGAAAAAGATAAAAATAAAAAAGGGAAAAAAAGAAGAAGAAAAAAAAGATTAAATGATGATTATTTAATTAATAACCCCTAAAATAAACCTACGTTTACTTGCCCCACAGGTTGTACATGTTACAGAGTCATTGAGTCAGTTCAAGTTTTTCTTTTCTCAATTTCTTTTGTTAGGGGTCTGAAGATTTAAAACAATGTGTAGCAGAAATAGATTTTTCAGCCTTGCTATCCTATCCATAATCTCAAAACATATTAACTTGTGTTACCCGTTTATAACTTTAATCCAATCTCCATCCTCTCCTCCATGTCTCTAGTTTGAGGGCCTGAGTCGTGTAGCAGAGTGTCTGTTCTCCCTGCTGAACGGCGACGACATGTTTGAAACCTTCGCCCAGCTGAAGGACAAGAACACTCTGGTGTGGCTCTTCAGCCGAGCGTACCTCTACTCCTTCATCTCCCTGTTCATCTACATGGTGCTGTCGCTCTTCATCGCCCTTATCACCGACGCCTACGAGACCATCAAGGTACTTCTGCTTTGGTTTTAGTGAGTTGAAAGCTGTGGTACTTAACAGATTCAACTTTAATTCCACGCCCCTTGACACAATTGATTAAATTGATTAGTCGCAAGACAAATGTTGAAACCCTCCAAAAATGTGTAGGTGCAAAATTTCAGAATCTGAAGACTCTCTTTTAATTGTTTGTTCCATGTTGTCTAGATTCTTCTTCATCGTCCACTGAAAAGAGGTGCTGCTATGCAATTTTGAATATGTTGTTTAATTGCTTGCATTTCTTTGTGTTTTCACCCACAGAAATTCCAAAAGGATGGGTTCCCGCTGACGGACCTGCAGAAGTTCCTCAGAGAGCAGAAAGATTTTCCTGTCGCAGAATCGAGCAGTCAGACAGACACTAACGTCAGATACTCATCTGCACTGTGCTGCTGCCAACGGTATGACAGTGTTCTCAGTCATGTCATGATGCTTTGATCATATCTTTCCTCAGACACATTGCTGCACACACGTTAATACCTGGAAGCTGCACTGTGCAAACACGACTTCTCATCACTGAAATATGAACAATGTTATGCTTGCATTTTCACAGTCAATTTAGGATTTGAACTGACACCATGCTCAGTAAATGCTCGGTAATTTCTTCCTTCAGGCTTTCGTCTTGTCACACTACAGTGTTGTATGTAGTCTATTAGAATTTTTCGTCCTTTGACTGGTTTAACAGTTGTGGGAAAGGGCATCCCTGATTAGAAATTGCTTTGCTATACTTCAGTGAAGGGGTTTGTTAAGATGTTAAAGATGATTTTTTAAAAATTTTTATTTCATACACAATCCTTTTTGTGATGTGTTTGCGTTGCACTTACCAGAAATCAATGATGCCATACAAACAGCATGGGCGGTACAGTGATGTGAGCTTCCTTTTATTTGAGTTGTCACTCTAATTATCATTCAGAGCATCAGTATAGCATGTCTGCGTTCTGAGCAGAGAATAAC
Organism: Epinephelus fuscoguttatus; assembly: GCF_011397635.1. NCBI lineage: Eukaryota > Metazoa > Chordata > Actinopteri > Perciformes > Serranidae > Epinephelus > Epinephelus fuscoguttatus. Next base: position 25,250,622 of record NC_064761.1, on the reverse strand, counting down.
ATCACGCTCCCTCTGTGTGTGTTGTAATCTGAACTTCTCTGTGGTTAGTTGTGGTATGGTGGTCCGGCCATGCGTGCATGTTAGAGCATGTGTGTATCCCACTGGCTAGCTCATCACTACTGCTTTGCACTGCGCTCATACTGCAGTATGAGCGCAGTACTGCGCTCATACTGCAGTATGAGCGCAGTACAGCTGATACTAGGACGGCTTTGCTGCAGAGGTGTAGCACTCGCCCTCTGGTTTTACCCCGGCTAACACCGTCAGCGCTGTTGCTGTTGTTTACCGCTGTTTATGGAGTTAGCACTGTTAGCCACCGGCTCAGCCACCTCCATGTTGAGAACTGTGTACAGACAATGCACACATGAAACCTCTATAGACTGCTTTTTAAATGATGTTTTCACAAATTTTAATGGGAAAGATGTAGGGCTGCAACTAATAATAATAATTATTATGATCATTATTTAATCTGCTAATTAATTGCTTTGTCTATAACATATTACTGAAAAATGTCACAGTTTCCCATGAATGCAAGGTCACAGCCAAAACCCAAAGATACTCATTTTACAATGATATAAAATGGAAAAAAAGCAACAAATCCTTGTAGTTTAAGAAACTGGAAACATCAGATGTTTGGCATTTGTCCTTGTAAATGTATTTATTATATCATATCCTTTATTTGATCAGGTAAAAGTCTCATTTAGATTAGAAAACAATCTCTCTCAAGAGCGACATGGCCAAGAGGACAGTTACAGCAGTAAACAAAAACAAACAAATACAACTGTCACACAACACAAATACATGAGCTCAACATCCAGTTTGAATACAAATACAATACAAAAAGAAAAAGTTATAATACATAAACGGGTACAAATTTTAAAACTACTCCACTGAAACATTTAGGAGCAATCAAATTGACCAAGAGTGCTTAATAATTGATTAATCGACTGACCACTGAAGCTCTAGAAAGATGTCCCAGCTGTTTTTAGAACCTAATGTGTAGTAGTTTGATTTTTTTGTGTGTGTGTTGGAGATGAATCAACAACGTAGAGGAGCAAACCTTCCTCTCAAGATTACATTAACATCCCTGTTTAACTTAGTCACTCAAACATTTCTGAGTAGAAAGCTCAGTTTGCTTTGCTTACACCTTGTTGCTACAGCAAGACATCGCATTTGTCTATACGTCCCCGTTTTCTGCTCATTCCTTTTCTATGAGCCAATCTCTATCATCAGCAGGCAGCAGACTGGAGTTTCCTCCACGCTGTGGTTTGGCTCGGTCTTACGTGGTCTGAGAGCAATGAAATTAGTGGTGGGAGCTATGCAGACACACCCAGTGATGGGCTGATTACAGAGAAACTGAGGCTGTGCACTGGGAAGAACCCCCACACCCCCCTCTTCCACTCCCTTTCAGCCCCCAGCCGTTGGTTCTTCCTTGCTGCGCTGCCTCCCAAATAAACAGGCCACGGTCAACACTCAGTTAAGACTCAGCCAATTGAGCCGGGAAAGTTTTGTCAAAGCACGGCGGTTAGTTGGGACGAGTTACTTGATTTGTGATGTGTGGTGCGACTCCTGTGCAGCACAGTATAGTGCAGTGGCTCTCTGGTGTGTGATGTGAGGTTTAATTTTGTAGAGGACTTCACACTGTGTCTTCTCTTTTGTTTGCTCGCTTCTTGTCCTCAGAGGACATTTCTGACCATTATTTATCAGTATGTCTGAATAGTGAGTTGCATGTGGCACGTTTCATTTCATCATGTCGGTGTAGAATTAACGCACAACTTGGCGCTTGCTGAAAAGTCATCGCTTCCTGTTTGACTGTCTGTTTTTAGTTGTAACATTTCAGTTTGGTAGAAACAGTCACCATTGTCACCAGACTGCGGTGTCTACCTTTGGCTTTTGGTTCTGCATTCTTACAGATTTGTAAAAAGTTTTATAACATTTTAATATATCATTCAATTTCCCTGTTTGGATCAGTAAACAGACACCGGGCTTTGTCTCTATAGTCATCATCATCCTTCTACCTAAAAAACAAGAGTCCATTTTATGACTGAGGCCAAAAAGATGTTGTTTTCCCCAGAAAAAGAACAGCAGCTAGTGTAGTCATTTGTATAGCACTGTGCAGTGGTTGCTTTCAGACTATTATTTTCTGCAAGCCAGAGCCTTTGTAAAATAATTGAGTCATGCAATTAGTGGAAAAAAGCTGAATATGTTAGAGATGGAAACATCTTTCTTTTTCTTTTTCTTGCAGAATGTAAGTATCAGTTTTTCCTCTCGGTGCTCTTCCATCATTATTGTTCTACCAGACATTAACACTCTGACTCTGCGGTCTGTCCTGCACGCTCCACAGCCGTTTTCTGTCACCAAGCCATCCGGTTTTCCTGCTCTGGATGTCTGAGTGTTTAGGGAAGTTTAGTCTCAGTTACAGAGCCATTATGTAATAATGTGTAATAATGCAACATAATGCACACATCCTCTCTAAGGAGACTAGCTTTAAACTGCCAATGGCCTTTTTAGAGTTGGTTGACTTCTTGTCATTAAAGCACTCTTGTCAAGTTACACTCATTCTGTAATTGCAGTCATTTGCTGCATCTGCACTGACAAAATTTCATTTTTATGAGTGTCTTTGTCTCTCTGTGCTCACGTAAATTAGATCAGCGGTCTCGGCTAACATGCTAATGTCTGACTGGATGAAATTTCATCTACATGTAATTAGCTGTTTCCTACTGTTATCTTCTTGTACTGCACTCTTGTTTGGAGAGCAAGTTGAGGAGCAAGAGTCGCCCTTTGCTTGAGTTTAAAACTTGTTATTGGGAACTAATATATGAAGTTGAAAAAACGTAGTGTGGCTCAAGAGTCTTGGAAATTGAATGTTTAACGGACAGGTATGGAAAAGGCTGAAACAATGATGCAACATTTAGCTGATGAATGTCAAAAAGGACTAGTGTGTAGGATTTAGGGGCATTGATCGGTAGAATTGGAATAAAATGCTCGGAACTATGTTTTTTAATTAGTTTATAATCACCTGTAAATAGGAATATTTGTGTTTTTGTTACCTTAGAGTGACCTGTTTACATCAGCCCACTCTCTGTGAATAAACAACCACATAGGTCGACTGTGCAAGCAGCTTATGACGACCCATACAAATGTTTATTGTAAGGCCACGCCCTCTAGGGGCACAGTAAATAAAAAGTAACACAGTCTGTGTAATTTTGTATGTATATCTAAGAAACCCCTTTAGGGTGGTGGATGGGTCAAACATATGCAGGACTTTCACCCAGAAGACCGGTGTTTGCGTCCCACAGTCAATGTTGACTTCTTTTAACAACAACATAGCCTAGTACGCTAGTATGTGTAGCATGCTACGCTAGTGACATATGTGATGTTAGTACTTGTTTAAAGGCAAACCTTAATGTTTCCTCAACCTAAGGCAGAATTTACTTCTGCACTGAATCTACGCCGTAGCCTGACGTGCACCTCCCCAGAAATGTAACTACATGTCGCGGCGACGCAGACCTCCTGTCTATTTCTGTAAGCTGACACCATTTCCCTCAGTGGAAATAAAGCTTTTATTTACTTTTATTTCACAGATAAGAAACAATAAATTGTGAAGACAATAAAGCCTCCACAAAAATAGCATTTTAAGTCTTGTGTGTAATTTATTGGCTTCATATGACCAGAGGAAATCTCCGCTCGTCACCAGGCTAATTTATACAATGTAAAATGCCATAGTCTTGTGCTAAAAACATTAGCATGTTGTATTTGTGGGGAAAATGTGTCCAGATAAAGATGAATGCTTTGTCTGTGAATCTTGCGAGTTATAGTCAAGCCGATTTGTGTCCTTGTGTTTGAAATTGTCTCTATTAAGTCATGTTGAATGTGTGTTTTGGGTGTGTTTTGAATCAAATAAACTTTATAGCACTTCACAGAAACCCCGCTGCCAACTAGTATTTTGGAGGTGTAACTGCAGAGTGACACAGACACATCACTGCACAAGTATAAATGCTCACAACAGCGTAGGCGATGTGTGTGGGGTCTGCCGCATAAGTATAAATCCCGCTAAACCATGTAGTTTTGTCGTCTAAACTAGGAACTGCGACCATTTCATGATGGAAATCAACCTATTCTGTCATTTTGGTATGAGAGAATTGGTTTATATCTACATATTGAGCAAGTCCTCTCCCACAAAGTCTGCGGTGTTGTTTCTATAGTAGCCTAGAACGGACACGCCAAACACTGGCTTTAGATAGGACCATTCACCTTTTCACTTCAGCCACACACTTGGCACACGTGCAAAGTTTCAGTTCTGCAACCTCATTACATACCACTAAATCCTGCAGATGTTTAAGACTTAAATGTATCTGTTGCAGTTCTATATGATGACACAGTGTAATTCAGCATCTTAGTCAAAAAGTGGATATTATGTTTGAAAGAGATACGACAAAGGAAGTGCTAAGCTCTGCATAGAAGTAATGTATGAGTGCTGTAATAGAGTCGGCTTTGCTTTCCAAGAGAACGACTGGACACAACTTCCTGCTCTCTGTGAAATACATTCACATCCTCAAACGGCTGCAGCACTTAAAGTCTGAGATCTTGTCTGCAAACTCAGCAATAAAATGTGCTGCTTATGGCAGATCATAAAGATGAAGGGGAAAAAATGTCTAATCGTTTACAGATTTGATGAAACAGAAACACATTTAGCTGTTTCTCTTGAGAGCAAACAGCCCAACACAAGATGGTTTTAAGGATACATGTTGGCAAGGCTGTCATTTACACATAGTCACCAGAAATCCAGATCTCTTCCTGCATTCCTTCGTTGTTTCTCTGTGTGTGTCAGGGTCAGACTAACCTGCATGAAAGTGGAAGATCAGAGAATAAAGAGCCATGCTTGTGCTGGTGTGAATCATAGGCTTCGACTATGATGATGCATATATGGAATTATTTCAACAGTTTTAAATGGAGCAAGAGTTTAACGATACCTCACCAGTCTGAACAGGCAGCTGTTGCTCCCACTGAATTTTAATTCCTGTGACCTTTGTGACAAATGACTCTGAAGCAGTCTGGGATAATAGTTTCACACTGAGCCTTAGTTGACTTACTGTCGAGATATGTGCTGATACATCAGTTAAAATCCTTTTATTATTACCAAAAGTAGAAAGCACGTACTACATGGTGGTGTTGATGAGAAAATGGGTGTCTCATACTTCTTTTAAATCCTGTCGTTGCAGAGTTCCTGAAAGTGATGATGTCATACTGATTAGCTGACAGCTGTCTCCAGGGGACACGGATCAGGGAGAAGGAGGACACTGGGAACACAGTTTCACAAGTCTGATACAGACTGTGAGCTCAAGCGATCCACAGCAAAATCCTGCTAAGTGTAGAGTAACCGATTCTGTCAAGTGCAATACGAATCACCAGCCAAAAGTTCCCTCCCTTGAAGAATAAACTGGAGCTCGAATTAAAGAGCTGGAACTGGAAACACAAAGGTTTCATAACAGTATCAGTGGGAGTTCAGGATGCTGTTGAGAAGTCTAGTGGTCCTTTTTAGGGTCTATATGTGTATTTACGTGCCAAAGAGTCAGTGTTTTCTGCATTTGGCTGTGCCTGCAAACACTGGTGCAACATTATGCCGTGCTGGATGTAATTTATTTGTCAAGTGTGGTAAAGATTGCAGTAAAGATGACGTTTTCATTTGTATGTATTTACGTGAGTATGTTTCCCATCTTTCATCCAAAATTTTAATCCGATCATAGATTATTACGCGGTTAGTAATACATCAGCAGTGACGGGCACTTGATGATGAAATGTTAACATTACAGTACAACACATTTCTTCCTCAAAGGTTTCTCTGAAATGCATAAAGGACAAACAAACGGCCAAACACAAACTACAGCATGACTCAGTTTCATCATCTAATCTACAAGTCAGTTTAAATGTTGAGACAAGCTGGAGCACGACTTCTCACTTTGAGTGTGAGTACTTTCAACTTGATAAAATCATGGGTGTTACCTTATACTCTAAACATGCTGGATCAAATTCAAAGAGTTATCAACAGCAAAGACCTCAGTCGCCAAGTGAGCTACTTCATAATGTCATCCAGAACCTCTTTTGACTGATTTCAGCCTGATTGTGACAAAGTGCTTTAGGTAGAGGTTGTTTAACGACACCTGTTGATGAGGCAACACATCATTAAGAGCCACCTCATGCGGTATTTTTCCTATGTGGCAATGTTGCCCTTATATTAGTCATATTTGATTCCAAGCAGTCAAAACTGAGACCAGAGCAAATCAAATCCTTTCCAAAGATAAGAACAGGACATTGACTCCGAGGATTTCCTTTCAACACGTGTTTAGTTTGGCTTAACAAAGATCACTCTTACTTCTCAACAGAGCACCAGCTCAAAACAAATGTCAGTATGTGTCTGTTTGCCATCTCAAACCTCACCTCTCACTGAGCGCTGCATTAAAAGACCACAATGACTGGGGATTTTCATATGACCAGATGTGCAGGTCTAAACACCCAACCCTCAATTCAAAGGGAAATTTAACCATCTGTGGGTTCACACATTATTTGTGCAAAGGGGCGGCTCAGTGTTTGTGAATTTCATCTCCACTGTGATGAAAGAAGTCACGAAGCAAAGCTGTTTTTAGTGGAAGAAGAAGAACTGATATCCTTTTACTTGAGTAATAGTACCATATATTGTAAGTACAATTACATCAGCAGTACCAGCAAAATACACTTAAAGTATATGAAGTAAAAGTACTTATTAAGCAGAAAAACATCCCCTTTGACTGACTATATTTTTATATGGTATAGATTTTGATGTAGCTGATAGTGTCAGAGCTAGTTGTAACTACTTTATATAAAGTTTATACTTGAGTCCAGGAGTCAGGCCTCCTCCAAAGGGTCTCAACAAATTATTATTATGGACTTTTCTTCAAGCTTCGCTTTTTATACCTCTGTGCCAGCGATAGCCGTGGCCGGAGGCATTATGTTTTTCGGGTTGTCCGTCCATATGTCCATCCCATGCTTGTGAACACGATATCTCAAGAACACCTCAAGGAAATATCTTCAAATTTGGCACAAATGTCTGCTTGGACTCAGCAATGAAAAATGAAGCCAATATGGAAGTGCGAAAAACTGCAGTTCATCAAATGGCCACTTGAAGCTGGCTCCAAAACAGAGTAAATCCCCATAGACCCCTGCTTGTTAAAATGCCCAACTTTACAGCAGAAATAAACATGTTTACAGCCTGGTCAAAAAATGTTTTTGGTCTCTATGGCTAATTTCAACATTCATGACAACTGTATGGGGATGAGTTTTTTTTTTTTAATAACTTACCTGTTAATATTTTATTAAGGCCTCTTTGAGTGACAGTCTGTGAGGTGTCATCACAGTCAGTGACTCAGATCCACCCCTCACTTCTCCACAGCGCCAGCCTCTCCTCCAAATATGGTCACTTCTGGCTCCAAAAAACAAGATGGCGATGGCTGAAATGCTGAACTCAAGGCTTCAAAATGGCACTCCACAAACCAGTGGGTGACATCCTGATGGGGTAGCATACTGTACAGTGGTGCAGTGGTTAGCATTGTTGCTTCACAGCAAGAGGATCCCAGGTTTAAATCCACTGGCTGACTGGGGCCCCTTTCTGTGGAGTCTGCATGTGTCTCCATGTCAGTGTGGGTTTTCTCCAAGTTCTCCGGCTTCCTCCCACAATCCAGAAACATGCCTGTTAGGTTAATTGGTGACTCTAAATTGTCTGTGGGTGTGAATGTTAGTGAATGTGAGCTTGAGTGGTTGTCTGTCTCTATGTGTCAACCCTGTGATTGTCTGATGACCTGTCCAGGATGTACCCCGCCTCTCGCCCAATGTCAGCCGGGATAAGCTCCAGACCCCCCACAGCCCTGCACCAGCACAAGTGGTTACAGAAAAGGGGGGAAAAAGCATGATGTCATGGGAGCTATGTCCATTATACAGTCTATGTGAAAACCTATTTAATTTATTTATTTAACCTTTTGTCTTGTCTTTGATTACTTTGATATTCATATTGCTTTTAGGTGCAGGAGGAAAATATCAAGTGAGTAGGTGAGTCAGTTTAGGGTGCTTTCACACCTGCCTTGTTTGGTTCGGTTCAGTCTAACTCAAGTTTGTTTACCCCCTATGTGCAGTTTGTTTGGGCCGGTGTGAACACAACAATCACACTCGGGTGCGCACCAAAACAACCTGACCGAGAACTTGTTGAAGAGGTGGGCTGCAGTTGGAAAGTCCCTCCTATTGTCTATTCCTAATCACTATTCCTTGACCTCGGTGGGAAACGTCACGAGGTCAAGGAAAGATGAGTAGGAGAATTCATAAGGACTTAGGAAAAGAGAACCGTAGAGCTGAGAGAATCTGACCGCACTTACGCTGGGCTACGTCATCATGCGACGGCGGATGTCAGTGACGTAGGTCGACCGTGATGAAACTACAGTTTACCGAAGATGGACTACAAAAAATGCATCTCAGATACTCCGCCCCATGCCTACTTACCATGTTGCTTCATGCAGGCTATATAAACGTGGACAGCACAGTGAAAAATATGATTTAATTACCAACGTCTGAATTTAATTAAAAAAGATAGATAGGCAGTCACAAAACTGAAACGCTGAAAATGGTTGCTCACACTCACTCTCCTGAATCACTGGGATTATTTATGACATGTTCAAGCGTATGCAAGAGAGGCAAATATGGCTTACAAATCTACTGCTGTACATATCATTCTTACGATGCAAACATGTTGAATTAAAAACATCATCCAAATAAAAACGTTTCATATCCCTTTTTCTTGAAACACAAACTTCTGTGTTAATATGCCAATCAATCATCATCTGTCATTAGCTTACAATAGTTTAAAAGCGACCACAAAACTCAGTAAACACCTTGAAATGTTGACATGATTGTGCCTTGAAGTTATTTTTTATTTTATTTTTTTAATTGTGTTTATTGGGTTTTCCATTACATCAGTGACAATAACAACACAGAAAAAAGAAAAGAACAAATAACAAGAGCATACATAGGGATGAAGGTGCACCTGTGCAATTAACAGTATATCTTCTGCCTAAACGGACAGGTTTTCTGTGTTTGCTGATGTTTGTATGCAAGAAATGAGTAATGGGGGGACAGGGTAGAGATGTGGGAGGCTTTATTCTAAAGTGTTTGGGTGAAATTCATTTGCGTAATAGTCTAGAAAGGGCTGCCTCCCGCTTGTTACGACCGGCCTAGGGGAACCGGTACATAGCATGAAAGGATGCTCCCCTCTCTCCCCACTCCCAAGGATGACCAATGCCACACAGCTGCAGTCCAACAAAAGATCATTTATTTAACATTCAACAAGAAAGGTAGCAATAAGCTTCAGGGTGGGCGTGGCCCAAAACAACAAACAACAACAATCTATTCTCCAAAACTAACTTACCTACCCAAAAGTAAATAAAATAAAAATACAGGTCACTCACCTGACTCCCTATAAATAAACAGGAGAAAAGAAGGATGAACAAAAAGGGCTACCCACCCCTACAGCTACCTGGACTGCTGGACTAATATCACAATTAACTCATTTCTAACACAGCACGTTGAAGCATGGTGCAGTTGGGAGTAGGGCCAAGAGAAGAGGAAAAACAGCTCAAGCAGCGGCCATTTTATACCAGCTCCACCAATCTCCAACCACCAATCAGCAGCCAGCACCTGGAGAGAGAGAAACACACTAAGGGTGGCAGCACCACCCTCAGGCAGGGAGGAACAACAGAACAGCAGAATCACAAATAAATGACCCAGGGTCATAACACGCTGAAGAGGTGCTCCAGCCGCACACGTGCCCGTATGAGTGCAGAGATGTCAGCATCTGTGACTGAAGAAAAATTAATTAATGATATTGCTAAAAGCTGGCGATTCAACAACGCTCAAATAGTGACATGATTCATGCACACTGAGCATATCTTACACTACAATATTAACTTGAACTGGGTAATGTTACAACAGTAGGGTGACGTTTATAGTTTGCATGGGTTTAACATATTGTTGAGAGTTTGGAACATATAACGTTACGCATATTATCAAGTTATGGCATGAGATGGGCAAAGCTTCATGTAACGGTGACTTACATGGTGAAATTGTGACTTTACAGTCATGCTGAGAGCCAGTTATTCTTTTTCTTTACCTTTCGTCGCTGCTTTCGTTCTTCCTCTTCTCCTATTTCAGGTTCATTTGTTTGTCTCCGTGAACGCTTGGTCGCTTTAAATATTACTCCCGCAAAGCACTGTGGGATTAAATTATCTCCTTTCCTATCACTTAGGAAGGTCCGATGTATCCTATGCTAAAGGTGATCTGAAAGAAAGCATTGAACCTCCATTCCTTAGTGTTTAGAGAATTTGAACAGCTCTTATCATGGCGGCCACTAAAATACTTCCGGGTCATTTCACTCAGCTAGGAACCTTCCTAAGCAAAAAAGACTTTCTGACCGCAGCCATGGTCTCAGTCCGATTACAAACGAACTCTGGTGCGGTTTGTTTGTGGCGAGAACATGTTCCGACCTCAATCTGAACCAACTGCAGTCACATGACACATTGTTTGGGTTAAACATGAGCATGTTACAGTCCTGGAGGATTATTAATGTGCACCTCCTCCTGTACTGCCTTAATATGCACATTCAGCACATCCGATGCATCAAAACATTGTTTTTTAGTTGGAGCCGTGCCTCGTTTTCAAACTGTATGGTTTGACTAAAATGAACAATAACAGCAATGTAGTACACGACGACCAGCTGTTGTATAAATGATCAGCCAAAACGCAAGGAAAGTTTACCATTTTCGGTTGGAATCGTTGTCATGTAAACAGGACCTTTGTTACAAAATAAGTCCTGGATTGAGTCCGCTTTAGTAATCAATTTCATCACTTGTGCTGTTTAAAATATTATTGTTATGACCATCAATTTAATGGAGAAGACATGTCAAAAATTATTATTGTGCTCTGTTCTAATAACTTGGGTTGGAATATCTGAAAAAGCAAAGCTCTTGAGGATTTGTGTATTATCCCCCCACCCCCCACCCCTAACATTTGAAATCTAACTTCCGCCCCTGAGTACATGCGCGAGCTGAGTGGACTCATGTCTCCAGGTGAGCTAAAGAATTTGGGGATGGGATAAATACATTAAAAAAAATCAGCGCCAGTAAAACTGTCAATTGATTTTAAGAAAAAATAAAAAAGAGTAGATCACTATGAAAACCGATGAAACGGTGGGTGGGTTTCCATGTCCCCGCTTCACCGCAGTGTTTTTGCTCGGACCGTGAGCTCGCGGGGCCTCGCGCGGTCAACCGGAGGAATTCACATGTGAGGCTGGGTGGCACACGCCCTCTACGTCACCGAGCTGAAGCCTCAAAGTGTAGACGCTCAACTTTCCTGCCTTCACTTCGTCCTCTGGCTCTGTGCTGTCACTTCCCTCGGTCCACGGCTGCGGAGGCGCTCTGCTGGAGGGGAAACATGTTCAGTAACTCGGC